>NC_086369.1:4867500-4945000 GCF_036324505.1 Eleginops maclovinus
CGGTAACATCAGCAGTCTGTGATGTTCTCTCATTACATCACATACGGACATTTAAGTGGATAAATGCTGAAATGATTTGCAGATATAAAACTTAAAGCAGTTAATATCAAGCTTAAGCAATCAAACATGAGGAAATCAATTGCAGACAATAAATTAGTCCGTCTCTACATCCATTAGAGCAGGAAATACACCAGAATGCAATGCAGCAACAAGTAGTGGTGGATTTGAATAAAGTGCATTTACTCTACTGTTTACTAGTACTGTAGAGTATTTTCATTTGTGCTACTTTATACTTTTACCCACTACATTTTAGATGCCAACATTGTGCTTTTTACTCCATTACATTTATCTGACAGCTTTAGTTACATAATCAGATGACTAGCTAATACAAAATATATATGTACCACACTTAAAACAGTTAATATCGCCGAACATCACAGACTTCTGGTCTAAACCTGAGGACGGAGATTTTCCTGTGAAGGAGGAGAGGAAAGTAATGGACAAAGAGAGAAAGTGCAACTTCATGGTCATGTGTACTAGAAATACAGATTCCTGTACTTTGGCATAGAAAGAGAGAAGAAACAAAGAGTTAAATCTAGCATGCCGTCAACAGGTTGTGTCAAATGTTACAACTAGTGAAGGAAGTAAGAGCAGAGGATGCATGAGGAAAGAAAATATGAAGCATTGGAATCATCTATAACTTTTCTAATGACTTGAAATAAACTATATGACGTTTGACTTAAATTAAGATGAGAGTAGGACACACAGGAAGGAGACACATCAGACATTGATACTGTCCTCAAAGAGTTTCAGATACAGAGTAAACAGGGCACACTTACATTCACATAAGTTACCACGTGGATTAATCAGTCTGCAACTACAGCGCTATTCTCCTCTTTAAGAAATAAAATAAACAATATTTACAAATTAAACATGAAGGATTTAGAGCCGGAGACAGTAAGTCAAAAAGTATTTAGAGACTGAGTAACTTATTGTTGGATTGGTTTGTTTTAATTGGGTTTTATACAATAACAAGAAAATTACTTTTTTACTTCAGATTTCTATTTTAAGGATGCCTAAGAAATGAACAGAAACGCAAGTAAAGATAAAAGGAAACAAATTAAGATCGGACATTTATTTTTAAGAGATCAGTTTGAGAGTAAGGGGGAAAGAGGTATTCATCATTATTTTCGGGGTGAATGATGCAACCAAAGGAAGGAGGGATGAGTGGAGATCGATGTTAGAAAATAAATAGGAACACGGTTTAGATTTCTCAAGTTTAATCTTTAATTATTTATCCTGATTTTTAATTCTTGTTCAGGTGTAGTGGTTTAGTTTTTGAGTTATTTTGACGGATATAATCAGAAAGCACAGCTTCAACCCTAACCTCTGTGTTTGTACTGGACTCAACTAACACACTGTGTCTATGTTCTTGTTTTTTTAATTATAAATACAAGTTTTCACGTGTTGATTTAACACACAGTAACAGTTTACGTGGACTTTGGTCTGAACAGATGATGTTCGTAGTCTTGAGATTTCTGTATTAGACTATTTTGATACACGGTCTCTGTTTATGTTTTGGAAAGATATATTCTATTTTACCTGTTTGTATTCAGTATGTCGTGTTTTTAGGATTTGTTGTGTGAATTGCATCCTGGAATAAAAACGTCACGCTGCCATTGTTTATCATACTAGCTGGAGAGCATTTTCTACGTTTTATTTCATAAAAACTAAATGCAATAGTTTGTTATTACTGAGTTCATGTGAATTTTGGAAGTTTTTTGAAAACTTTGAAAATCTGTAAAATTCACCATTGTGAAGTTTTTGATTTAGTCTCTATGTCATCACAAGTTATATTACGTTACATATTATTTGAAAATATATATCACTCAATATCAGTTATGTTTTTTTTTTTGCCATAATGATAATTGCAGTGTGTTTCATGTGGTAGAAATAAAAACAAAAAATGTGTGAACTGAAGTTTGGTTATTCTCATTCAGAATCATAGATAGTGTTAATCAGAATGTATTCATATATTTTACATATTAAGAGTAATGTACATTAATATATATATATATCTTCAGATATTAACGTTTGGAGAAATAAAATCAATTAAGGCATATCAAAGATCTGAGATTCAAGCAGAATAAATAAAAATAATAATAATACAATTGACATTTTGTAGCTTCAGAAATGATTTTAAGCCATGACTTAAACTTTATTAAAAACATGACCTGTTTTAATGTTTTTCAAAACGTATACATACTAAGCCAGACTTGTTTAAGCATTAAACCTTGATTCCATAGCTGGCATAGATTGTTTAAAATCTGTCAAAAGGTTTGTCCAGAGTCTTTTATTTTGAAATTCGTTATAACACAGTTTGAGCAACCTCTTTTAATTTGAGCAATAGCAGTCAAACTAAGTTTACTTATTTATAATTTGTCTGGTTTTCCATCATTTCTGGTGTTGTGTCGAAATCTCTTTCCCCTATAAATTGTGATTCACCTTAACTTAACCTGACTTCAACCTCAAACCTTACTCTAGCAAACTCTGTCTGGAATGCTTACATTTATTTTAATCTCACCCCCCTCATTATCCCTTAATTAAAGTACAAAAGAAATCCTCAGATTTGAGAAGCTGGAACATGATTTTTAACATGAAAAAAGTAATTGAATATTCAGCATCGTTATACAAATATACTAAACAATCAATATTTGTAGTTTTTTATGATTTATGTAGTCTACAGTTTGATTGTAGGGGAGTATTTCCACAGTTAACAGTACTTTTACTTTCTGGAGGACATCGCTGCGGGCAATTATTTTAAAGAAGTAGCCAAATTCACCACTACACCTAGTGGCCGGTGTCTATTGCGCATGCGTCATATTAATTGTAACGGAAGCGGCTCGCCTCTCACAGACACAGAGCCAGGCTGTCTGACTTACACTGAATGAGAAACGCACTGATTTGGACTCCAGAATGATGAGATTATTACCTAAACTGCTGCTGCTGGTGCTGTTAGCGTTCCCGGCGACACTCCTTATCAAAGGTAATTATGTAATATGGCTCCATACAGTGGTCGAGGCAAAAAGGTTAAATACGCTTTTGAGCGTTAACAAGCTAGTATTAGCTGCTAAGCTAACTAGCCGCTAAGGGGGAGGCCATTCTCCATTTGACATGTGCTAGCTGAAGTAAATATGGGTATAAAAATGTAATGCTTCATTACTCTTTGTGTGAATTCATGAAGTATTAACATGTCGTCTCTGTTTTTCTGAAGTATAATTGTCACCATTTATGATTCGTTTAACTGTGCTACATGCATTTATTTCCTACTGCTTACACTGACGTGTCCTTACTATCGGCATGTTAGCTGGTAGCCGGAATGCTAAGTAGCAATGTTAGCTTTCACTGTCGCTTCTTAGAGACATTACACGTTAAACCAGTTTTAGTATGAAGTTTAAACTCTGAACAATCAATTTTTATCGGTGATTATTATCAATACACATGTATACAAGTTGTATTTAACTGGCTTATGTCACATATTGTCAGGCTAGCTAGCTTAGCTTCAACAGCTAACATTTACGGCTGAGGCTGGTATTTTAAATGACCACTCACCAGAGGAGGTAAGCAACTAAATACATTCACTCAAGGAGTGTACTGACGTATACGTATGAGGTGTTTGTACTTTCAGTATTTTAATGTATGCAGCTGTAGACCTATTCTTAACTACACCTTAGATGTAAATACTGTACAATGTTTCTTACACTACAAGTGTCTTAGATTGTATTTCATCTAGTGAGGTGTATTTAATAAATACTCAATAGACACATACTGGCACACCTAATCATAGAAAACCTGCAGCTCTACATTCATTTTAAATGTAAGCATTATTTATAGCATTATCATGGGTTAAAGGTGTGGCTATATAAATATTTCACTTCTCTGTGTATGTTAGCCTGAAACATAATGCTAAACTATAACATACATAGGAATGTATGTACAGTATTTTATTTAACCAGTTGAAAAATCTATGAATGAAATTTAAAACATATATATTAATGGTTGTAGTTTAAAGTGCATTTTGCTACTTATTTACTAAAAAAACATGTGTGCAATATTGCATTTTTCCAGGTTTGCTTATATCACAAATGGACATCAGGATGACTTGTTTAAAAACTCTATATATTGTGCAGTCCCGTTCATTGTCCCTGTAGTTAGTAGACCTTGCACTCAAAACGATTTCAATAAACTCCCAGCCAGCCTTTTTCATGCGGACACTTTTTTATCCACGGAATAAAAGTATAGGCATTTTTTGTGACAATTTCATTTCCTGTGGGTGAATGAGAGGACTAAGTGCTTTTGGAGCCAGTTGTCACGAAAGATTATAAATTGTTTTCCCCTACATCTCCCACATCTCCCACTGTGTACTGTCTATCAAATGAGATAAAAACGATATATGTTCTAAAGGGCCGATGGTAAGTGCCCAGGATCTTACGGAGGACGAGGAGGCAGAGGCTGAAGCTGAGGCTGAAGCTTTGGACGTCGATGAAGACGTTGTGGACGATGCAACAGATGAAGACGATGAGGCGGAAGTGGAAGACGATGAAAACGTGGAACTAGTGAGTTATACCTCCTACCAAATGATGAATAAAGCAGTATAATATTATACTTTCAACACATTATGTATTCCTTGTAACACTGAGGAAGGGTTGCTATTTGATTTAACCTCTGGATTATGGGGTATCAATGGCAAGTTGAACTTATTTCTGTTTTTGCTGGGTTTAGAAGTAAAGTGCTTTTCTGCTGTCTGTAAAATGTAACTTATTTTAAATATATAAGTAAAAACAGCATGTATTTGGGTTTGAAGCAAAAATCCAATTCCTTCCAGCTTGTCTAATGTGAAGGTTTTATTTTAGTTTATTTTTTCCTATGATTTAAATTGAAATATTTGTGTGTATCTGGTAGCTCTTTCAAGTTATATCATAAAGAATATTTGCCCCCAATTTGAACTGAGCTTTTTTACATTATTTAGTCAAGTCCAAAGCGAATGCTTCTTATAGGATAGGAAAATAATCTGAAGAGTAACATCTAAACTCAGATATTAACATACAACGCAAAGATTAAGCTCCTATTGATACTTATCCAAACTAAACTGATGTGTGTGTCTGTGTAGACGGAAGAAAAAGAAGATGAAGAGGAGGAGGCATTGGTTGGAGAGGTGAAAGCTTCTCCTAACGCCGACACCACCATCCTGTTCGTCAAAGGAGACGGTAACTCTTTCTATGACATCCTCAACAAAGAAAAAGTAATTAAGTCAAGCAACAGCAGACTGAACTTCTGGTCGTTTCTCTGCAGATTTCCCTGCCAACAACATCGTAAAGTTCCTGCTCGGCTTCAGCAACAAGGGATCGGAAAACTTCATCGTGGAGTCTCTGGATGCCTCCTTCCGTTACCCTCAGGTACAAAAAAAACCCAGAATACTTCTCTCTAGGGCTCAACATGTTAATTTTTAAGAAGTCGTCTTCATCTCCATCTCCACAGGATGACACAGACTTACATATACACAGTATGCAGATGTAAATACCAAAGAAAAAGCGTTGTACTATTGAAAGGAAGAGTTCTTTCTAACTCCCGTGTTCTCCTGCCAGGATTACCAGTTCTACATCCAGAACTTCACCGCGCTGCAGCTCGGCATTGAAGTCCCTGGGGGTCGGCAGGCCACATTCGAGTACTCTTTCATCCCGGCAGAGCCCATGGGGGGGCGGCCTTTTGGACTCGTCATCAACCTCAACTACAAGGACGGCAACGTAAGGAGAAAAAAACCCATTAAATACCAGATTCATGTCAATGTTGGGAATTACAGGGCACTGACATATGTTGGTGTTTCTTCATAGTCTGCGGAGGAAGACAATTACACAACACCATAACACACTTCATGTCCTGTTTCTCACCAGTTCCTCTACATGCGATCAGAAACCTGTGTATTTTATAACTTTGACCCTCGTTGGAGACCCTAAAAGGCGCGGATTTGGATGAAACTGCACATTGTGTCCATGCTAACCTGATGTGTAGTGAACGTCTGGGTTGACTAATGATTTAAAGAAGGAACATTTATCCGTGTCTTTCTGTTCTTATCTCAAACCTCTGCCCTTTCTGCCTTCTTTATCATCTTTATCTGTGATGTTGCTTTCTCTAAACCTCTTTATCTTTTTCCTCTCCTTTCTGTGTCTTCTGTCTGTAGGGAAACATTTTCCAGGACGCAGTGTTCAACCAGACAGTGACCATCACAGAGAGAGAAGATGGATTAGATGGAGAGACGTGAGTTTTTACTTCGTGGAGCTTTTAAATCTCTCTTATACCTATCACTGCTCCTCACTTATTCTTGCATCTGTTCTCATTTCCCAGGATCTTCTTGTACGTCTTCCTGTCTGGCCTCGGGCTGCTGGTCGTTGTCGGCCTTCACCAGCTGATGGAGTCCAGGAAGGTACGGATCAAATAAAAATATTGCTATATAAGTATCTGGGGCAAAATGGAGAAGTCAGGTTGGAACATTTAAAAAGTCAGCCAGTTTTTTACAAATCGTTTGGTGAATTGAGGGTAAATAACCCTTTTCAAAGTAATCCATCCAAGAATCTTTTATGAATTCCTCTTTTTAAACATGGAATATGCTTGATTGTAAACTTAATATACAAAAAAATATGTGTAGGGTTGTCAGATGGATGACGTGCTAGCATACAAATACGTTTTGTGATATTTATGACATTTCTGCAGCTTGTTTTCTGACGTTTTGTGTGTGTGTGTGTTTTTGTGTGCAGAGGCGGCGTCCGGCTCCAAAGGTGGAGATGGGAACTTCCAGCCACAACGATGTGGATCTGAGCTGGATCCCTCAGGAAACACTCAACCAGATCAGTAAGTCATACACACACATCCACACACGTACGCACATACACATGAAAGTATCAATATGAAATAGTGTACGTGCAAATTAAACTGTTCACATTTTAGTAATGCCTGTTAAATGTTAACATAAGCTTAGCACATGATGACACTGAAATGCAAATGTTTCAGAGAAAAAAGCACCACTTGGTGTTTCTGTCCCTCAAACACCAAGTGGTGGGTTTTGATGTTTGTTTCCTTGGTGATCCGCTGATGTGTGTGTGCAGGTTTCTCTGCTCTCTTCTTGCTTCACCTGTTTGACCTTTGACCTCCACTGTGCATGAGGGTCACTCACTCTTCTCTCTTTTCTCCTTTTCCTCACTCTCATGTCTTCCTGCGTCTTCAGTGCAGAGTCGCAGAGGTGAGGTCTGGTGTGTGTGTTTGTGTGTTTGTCTATCTGCCTGCTGTGTGTGTGTGTGTGTGTGAGAGAGAGAGAGACACAACTCTTGAATTGTACTCGTATGTAAATGCAGTGCTGATGTCTGAGTGGATATCCTTTTTTTGCAAATGAGCTTCCTCTCTCTACAGATGCTCTGATTTATAAATGTTGTTTAACAGCAATCATGGACATTTCCTCTGATCCCAATACAACAAATGTGTTTCAGCTGTTTTTAGGATGTTAAATCTCTAGGATTGTACTCCACTGTTTTTGTTTTATGTTTTTTATTAAACTTGTATACTTATTGGTTATATTCATTTTATAAGAAAGCAAGCATTTAATTGTAATTCACTTGATTGAAATTGAGGACGAAGGTAGCGTCATAAAATACGATCACAAAGATTTAAAGTTTAATTTGCAAACCTCAAAACAAGCTTCTTTCCCTTAACTCCAATAAATGAAATGTAACCCCTCACTCGCATGTCTTCCTTCCTCTTCAGACAAAGCGTCTCCAAAAAGATCTCCTCGCAAAAGAAATCAGAAGCGCTCAGCCGGCTCCGACGAGTGACGGCGCCCGACACCACGGGACTAAACTTCATCATCCCGTCTTAGGAAGAGGAGAGGAGAGGAGAGGCAGGAGGAGGAGAGGAAAATTAAGAGGAGGGATGTGACTTCGCACTCTGCCGTCTCTACTGAGAAACTTTAACCAGTGCCAAGCACAGCGATGACTGGCTCTTTACTTAGCTTAAAAACTGTACAACACACACACATATGAACACACACATGCAGTTTCGTGAGGCTATCAGAGAGGGAGTGAAGAGGATCCTGAACCAGGTGTGTTGGGTTTAAAGGGGAGGACCTCTCTCTTATGTTGTTTGTTTTCCTTTAAGATTACATTTGTTGTTAAAGCCTCAGTATGACGCTGATGTCATCATTGTGAGACAGTTTGATTGTGATTTTTTGCCTCCTTTTCTGGTATCGGGCTGGATCTTTGAGTGAATCAAACAATTAACCAACTGAGAAAATTGAGTCATCAGTTGATTCACCTTAAAGAAAAATGCCTCAATATCTTCGCGTCTCTGAAACGTCACAACTTTCCTTCTTTATCTCTCTTTCGATGACGGCTTCAGGACTGCTGTTCAGGCAAAATGTGTTATCAAGTCGTCTTGAGTAACTATTTTCTACATTTTAGAAAACATGATTAAATATTTTGTGGATGAATTTAGAAATGGTGCCAGGATCACGGTAACACGTGCAGTTTTTGTTTGTCTTTTGGATTTGTTTGTTTGGTTCGAATTGATTCTGTCCGCACATTTTGAATTTTGTAGCATGTGCTCTCTGCTTCCTACTTGTTTCACTGCACAGATTCTGGGGTTAGCGGTCACACTAAGGACTCAGTTAACTCTTTTTGCAAGTACAAAATCCTGCAGACACATCTCAGGGTTCAATTTATACCCTGGGTGTGACATGACAGAAAATCAAAATGGCAAAAATACAGGAACCTGAATCTATTGTCGTGTCATTGCCGTTTTCTGCTGATATTTTCTGGTTTTAAAACCTTTGAACATCATAACTAAACGGAAAGCACAGCTGAAATATTAAACAATAAATGAAAGGGTTATTTTTAAGTTATATGATCATCGATTAATTATCTCAGACAAAAACGTGAAATATACGCTGGTTTCCACTTCCTCAATGTGAATAAACAACTTGAAGTGAGCGGAGTGAGGTTCCCTTTAACCCTGACACTCTGAGATATCGTTATGTGAACACACACACACACTTCTGGATTCATGAACTTCTTAGAGTTAATCTTGCCCTGGACATGTGCCTGTTTTCTACTCCTGTCTGTTAATCAATCAGAACAATAACTTCCCGATACTGAATTGAAATCTTTGTTTTTTATGTTCTTTTCTTCTTTTGAATTGTTGATGTGTCCTGGCTGAAGCACTGGTGTAAATACTGGCTGATGATGAGCAGAAATTACTGAGCTAATTTATTAGAGTGACAGATTGGGTTTTGTGCACTGTTTTTTTATTTTGGTTTACCACTAGGGGGCAACGCTGACTTTGGTAAACACTTCCTGTTGTGGAACAGATTATCCAACATCCGCAGCAGGAGATGTGATCGTCGAGCTGATGTTGGGGGTTATTGTGTTCATTTTTCTAAAAATAACGGGGCTGTCATTCATAGATGCAAGCGACTTTTATTTGCTTTTAAATGTGCAGGAAATAAACTTGATGATTTGCTTTATTCTCCATGCCTCTTTTTTTTCCATAACGTTAATTCATAAACATTCATTAATTCACTGGTAACTGATAAAAGTGTTTTTTAAAAAGGTAATCGTTGCTGTAAAAATATATCCAGTTAAGCTAAAAACCTATGAATTATCTTACAGAAAAATGTAAATGTTCTTACTATTCAAGCAACAATGTCAAGCATTTGAAGGTTATATTCTACTTTTCTTTGTCGAGTTTAATATTTTAACTTTGGGTTTTTGAGTGTAAAGAAGCAGTAGTTGAGTTATATTTTACAATATCAAGCCGTTAAATACAAGTATTTTATAGCTTAAAAGGGTTGTCATCGCTGACCTTTAAGTGCCTTTTGTTTGTTTCCTTTAAAGATATGCAAATCTTTCTACTGCTTTGGTTTATGCTGCTATTTTAAAATTAAAACCGATTTGTAACGTAACCTGAAGGATTGACCTTACACACCTCATTCTTTTCTACGTCATGCCACTCAGTATTGCAACATTTTCTATTTTTAGTACCAAGGGAGTGTTCAATTCAAACAGGAATCTAATGCTTTGCCTTTTTGGCAACATAACATATACATGTATTCATTCCTAAAATCAAATTGCATTACAGTAATCGTTCATAGGGATCATGATGCTGCTGCTCATGCTTAGTTCCTCCCTGATTGAATAATATATTAAAAAGTCTGTAAATAAATGTTATTTTGACACATTATTGTTCTTTCACTTTTTTAAACAAGTGTTGTGTTATATGGTAGGAGGAGATTTGGGTGTCCGCCCATCAGATTGTGTGTATCCGCGTTATTAATGTGACTGGTGTGTAGACAGTCACACGGCAAAGAACCAGTTCATCTTTCAGGTAAAGCTGAATGAAAAACTCCAGAGGACACGACAGCTTTGTGAGCGATGACGAAGGAGAAGCTGGAGAACAAACTACAGCAGACGGTGAGTTTATTTTCATTATTTTAACATTTTAAAGGAAAAGCTCAATAAAGGCTCATGACCCACGAGGGCCCAAAAGCTCAGATACGACCTATGTTTTCTGCCAAGTGTGTGTCTTCATCCTAAGCAAAATCTATCTTTGAATTATTTAGGATTCTTAGCCAATTCATAGACTGAATCTGTAATATATCTTAAAAAACACAGTTCCTATTACACTCAGTACAAGACAGAAAATACTATTTTAACAACAAAACTTCCATTAAAAAGAATTCAGAGAGAAAATGCATTACTTTGAATGAAAGACCAAAATAGAATACACAACTTCTCGTGAAAACAAATGGAAATGTAATAATAAAACAGAGTTAAAGCACATATGAACTCGTAAAAATCTAACTTTAAAGTCAGCTTTATAATGTCAGTCTATGTTTTTGTCTGCAGTTAAATGTCTAGAGAAAGTGCTCTCTAATACAAATTCTGGGGCCGGTCCAAGAATAAGTAATAAAAATGTAAAATCAATTCTGCAACGTAAAGGAAGCCAACTCCCATTATTTCCATTAAAAGCTGGCAGCTGAAGTGTGAACCAGCATAAAATATAACATCCTGCGGACATTTGGCATGCAGTCTTCCAGTTTGTACCTGAATGCATCATAAGCACTGGAAATCTATCTAGGCAGTTAATATGAAACTTCTTCTGTAATTTGATCACATGCCCTCTGTTAATGTGTGTTTAGGTGACGACATCCTGCAGCAAGGAAATAAAGGCCCTTGCTATTTATTTTTAGCCAGAAAGCCAAAGCTTAAACAACAGCAGAGGAAAGACTGTTATCGAGTCTTATCAAAGGATCACTCCTCATGCAACATTTTAAATGTAGTACAAGGAGGAAGCTGTTTTATTTTACACATGGATTCCTGATCTGTATTTGAGTGGCAAAAAGAAACAGGTAATGATATCTAAGCTACCACAAAAGAAAAAAGTAGCAAATCTCTCAAAATTGTGAAACTTAAAACAGCATTTAAAGACATTATTGTGTGTAAAATTCCTTTTAGGATTATTGATTACCAAGTGATCTATAGCTAGAGGGATAATAGAGATTCTTTTTTAGCTAAGGTACACATGAGCAGACAGCTGCTCAAGAAAAGTGTAGTTACAGTTGTGCACTATTTGCTATGAAGTGAAAGTGGCTGTGTATTTTAGACTTTAGCTCAAAGTGAACTTTATCTGCTGCAGAGTGTGCATGTTCCTGCTGTTATTCTGCTGACTTCCAGACAAAAGTCGAGTATTTTTACATTTGGCATTTTCTATACTTCATCTTCCTCACACTGAACTCCACCTCTATGTGTGCTGTGCCTCTCTTTCAGGTGTTTTGTTGGTACCAACATGAAGCTGAGTGCTGAGCAAGTTGCAGCGTCTGCAGCCAGCAGGAGCTCCGAGAGGCTCAGCATGCCCACATTCAGCCTCCAAAACAGCCCTGCATTGTGAGAACACACACACACACACACACACACACACACACACACACACACACACACACACACACACACACACACACACACACACACACACACACACACACACACACACACACACACACACACACACACACACCACACAGCAGACCTTACCTCTGTGACTCTGCACTGAAGACGCAGTTAATGTTGTCAGGCTCAGATTGCACGATAAGATAAGATAAGATAAGGAAGACTATGTTTGAAACATCAAATATCCATAAGGTATAAATGTTACTTTTTGAACTCATTTACTTTATAAAGTCAAATCATCAGTTATCCCAATTAACCTTTGAATTATAATCCAGTGTTAATTCACTTATTTTCGAACTCACCACAAACACCTGCTAGTTGCTCCCAGGTTATTTGTCAGAAGTAGTTGCTATACACTTTATCTACTGCTGCACCAGGTTCTGTGTGTTATGAATTGACACTATACCACTGTCGAAAGAAGGAAAAGGGAATTTCCTTAAAATAAAACCGTTTCAACAGTGCTCTGCTACAGCATTTGTTGTTCTGGAATGACCAGCAGCTTATTTTATTTTAGCAAATGAATGTTGTTGAATACCTGACATTACAGAGTCTTTTTCCTGACTTTATGACTGTATTGTTGATTATGTCAGTTACAGAAAGAGGAGCATGGACGACATTCCGGTATTTTTTTACCTGCAGCACGAACAGCTCATGGGCTCAACCTTCAGTCTGCAGCCTGCAGTGGAGAAGTAAGAGCTCTAATATAAATGTGATTAGAGAAGAAACAACTTTTCATTGCTTAGCTTAGTGAGTAACAAATATATTACATGTATAATAAATAAATAAATGTATGTAAGAGTAGATATCACATGTACTGACCTTTAAATGTAATTTCAGAGTTGTGTGCGTGAGGACCAGCAGTAAGGGATACACTCCTTGTTTCTAGATTCTCTCAATCTCACAGTAAGTTCACTTTTTATGTCCCATGTTACACCAGGTTACACTGTTATTGATTGGTGTATAAATAATGAAAGATATTCCAAAGGTGATGCTGTCAGGAAGAATGAATCCTTGAAGTGGACCCACTGAGATTCTTAATTCCAGTTGAAGCAACCTGCAGCAGAAACAGAAATCCCAAACCAGATTTTTGTATTGAAATTGTGGTCATGTTTAAGTCTTTGCACATAGTTTAGTTTTGATATGTAATCCTGTTTGTGTATGTTGCCAGTCATGACACTAACAACACGACAAAGTTGTTAGTTGATATTGGTTAGCTTAATAGAAGCTCATAGAACTGTAGTAGTTACATCCAGTAACGTCTCGTTTATCTGAAATCTGATTTTGCTGATAAGGTATTGTAGCTGCTTTACCTTTAAATGATATCCGTTATTTATCCGTTTGAATAATTCTCTGAGAGATTATGAGTAGAGGATTAAGATTTAGCTCCTTTCTCATCATGTTATTTATCATTCATTTCTTTTCTATAAAATATTGGGGAAACTGCAACGACCCTAGACACCGTTAAACTGAGAAATTAAATATTTATATTTATACAGAACTAAATTATCCCGCATTAGTTTAAATGATATGTTAAAAAAAAGCTGTATTTTAGAGCCTTCGTCATTTTAAATTCATTTTTGTTTTGCCTTTTTAATCTGATCACCAAACAGATAAATATACGTTATTAGTTTTTTTGTACACCTGTATACTGTTAAGGTTGAGCAATTATTTTACATTAAGCCTTTTTTTTAAATCAGAATTGACTGTTCATCTTTCATAACAGAAAAGCAAAAAGGAACCTTGTGTTTTAGGAACATTGGTGATATTAAAGAATACATTTTGAAGTTTTCACATTTAGAAATACAGAAACCTTGTAAAACCTGGAAATGTTCTGATTTTCTAAAAATATTTACCAAATTGTTCCTAAATAAGCTGCATTATGTACCATTTATACAACCCTGAATTTTGTATTCCCTTTATGAATGTTGTATTGGTCCCTGTGGGATTGAAAGTGTGACATCGGGAAAAGATGTTATGTTTTTAGTGCCTCTTCTTTCTGTTTCACACAATGTTTTTACAATACATTTGTAAATATAATTTGAATCATGTTGTCTTTTTTGTGTGAAACTATAGGTTTTATTTCAGGAATATTCTGGCATTTACAAGAACGATCATCATTTTATAACTTTACATGATAATGCTCAATTCAGAGAATTGCACATTAAGTTAATTTGCACATTCAAATGAATAATAAATATGATTAATAAATTCATTACTTTAAATGTTTATATATATTAATAGTCCTTTTTATAATTCAACATGAGCTATCCAGCAGTATTTAGTAGTATTTATTTTAATATGTATTATTATGAATAGTTTTGGTACTTTTTAGTTTATAATTTAGTATCTTTTCTTAAGTAAATGCAGGACTGGTAACAACATTTTACAGGTACTATTATTAAGCAAAATCTATTCCTTCATCATTTAAAAGTAACAGGATGGATATGATCCTTATTATTCAGTCCTGGAGGTGATGGTAACGCACCCACGAGCTGATAAACCCGCAAATTACAAACCGTAGAAGAAGAAAAAGCAGCACACCTGAAGTTCCCCGTGCTCACAGTGAACCCATCTTTAAACAGGTCAGTACGGTTCAGTGGGCTAGCTAAACTTTAACTAAAGTGTATTTCTCCTTTCTCCTTATCTGTGTGTGTGTGTTTATCGTGATAAGTTAACGGGCATCTCTATGTGGAAAGAGTTCGTGCTACAGGAGCGTCTGATAAATGTCATAATACAGAACAGGAGCAGAGCTAAACCTGTAAGCTTAATTATTTAATTCTAAGTTTTAAATATTAGTTAGCAATAGATAACACAGCATACTTTTAAAACATTTAAAATAAAAGTGCAATTGCTGATAAATAAATAGTTTTTGTTTGATATGTTTTTGTAGTTGACATTTCACTGTTAGGCTCTGTTTCCCGCCATGTAAGCTTGACACACATGGCAAGCAGGGTTGCCATCACTGCCGCATCTGGCACGTGACACACGCCCTCACTCTGCCCGCACTATTCTCACCCCAAAAACAAGATGAACCGGTGATCGTTTTTGGATGGTTATTGCTGCACTCCCTTCCCGCCCCCACACTCCTAACAACGATAACAGACAGCAGAGCAGCGCAGCCGGTTTGTCAATCCCCGACCCGGCGAACTCTACTGAAGGAAAGGTGGGTTTGCACAGTGCATAGTGATATCCGTGAGTATGTTTGAAAACAGGATTAGAGTACGATAACCTATTCTATAAAAGCCACAGATATAGGCTAAGGTGCCGCTACGGACAGGATAACAGTCAGTTAGTGCACACGTGTGTAATTAAACCCATGATATCTAAATCTCACTCCAGCCAGGTACCCAAAGTTGGCAACCTGATGACAACGTTATGCATCTTTATATGTTTTGTTCTAATGTAATTTTGTTTTTAATGAGTGAGTAAGGGTTTGTTTATCCTTTTAATTAGAATTTATTCCATAACAATCTAATGTTACATGCAGTCTTGTTTTTTTTCCCTCAGATTTCCATTTTAAACTTCACATTTACTCACACTGCACTGGTACACACTTAATTCACATGTATGCAGTTTTTATATTAATTGTGTATCCTGTCAATGTTACAGTTCACCAGTATATATTAGGTATATCATATTTTATTCTTGTATATAAATGTCTGCACTATTTTTTGTGTCTAATAATTTCATTTTTACTTGCATTTTTTTGTATCCTTGTTGTAGTAGCATTGAGAACAAATATTAAAATTTCCACTGAATGTGTTTTAAGAAATTGATAAATGAAGACTTTATAAACATTTACCAGCCTAAATAAGTCAGAACAGTTCTTTAAAGATGTCCTGAAGTTGGTACTTGCTGATAAGGGTTGTTGCATGTTTGCAGTACCGCTGTCCTCCAGCAGGGGGCGGAACAACCTCACACACCTGATGTTTGTTTCTTCTCTCAGGTGAGTCAACTCATTCATTCTGTATCTTTATAACTCGTATGTCCCTCTCCTTCTTACTGTTATACATGACACTACTATACCGATCATTCCGTTGGTTGTATTGTGTTTCTTTTGCGCTTTTTTCCCCACTTCATAATGTAACAACATTTCCCTCCTGATAAATAATGTTTTATTTGGTTGATTTCTTTTTGGTTATCCATTGAGCCACCTCTGTTGGAAGGCTACCAATGATTCCTGAATGAACCATAGCAATATTCAACAATTATAATATAAAACATTCCACTTAAAAGATCATTTTGAAAATGTACATTAGGTGCAAGGTTATACCAAAATATTTAACAAAGTCACCTGACACAATTTAGACCCTAAAATAAATGTGTCTCTCGGTTAATTTGGTTTTATTATTGATACGTGTGCTTTGATGTATGCTTGTTTGAATATGGTTTGCTGTCACTGTGCACTTGTTTGACAACAAGGAAACTATTCAAATAATATTTTGAAAACATTTGCACATGCATCCACCACAGAGGTCAAAGGTCACATTTTGATTTGACTTGGCACCTACAAAAGAAGGGTGTGAACTCTTCTTGCACATTTATATTTCTACACATAATGGGATTGTTAAACTAATGTGTGCCTTTACTACTACTGCTGGATTGAGCCGCATGGTAAAACGTGGTGATTAAATCTTATTCTGTTTTTAATATTTTATTTTTGCCTTATCTTTAACCTTGGTTTTGATGTTCAAACATACATCAATGTCTGCATAACTATCCTCTCTTATCTATAATGAAAGGAGCTATGGGATATTTACATCATGGCTTTTAGATATGCACAACATACAAGTAGGTTGAGGTGTTGACAAAAAAACCAAACGAAAACAGCATAATAAAAAACAGGCTTCCATCGAGAAAATATGTAATAATAAAATAAAACAAATGAATCAAAGTGCCATGGCTGTATATGTAAATCATATTTTCCTCTCATGAAGAACCGGTTTGTTGCATTCTTATTTTTCATCAAGTGCCAGCGCGATGAAACACGGGATTTAGGGCTTAACCTCGCGATACTTCCCACCTCTCTCTCTCCCCCCTCTCGCTCGCTCGGCGGGATGATGGGAGTCCGGCTGGTCAGCCCACAGAAACGCTGCTCAGCACTCTGAGGGCAAAACTTCCACTTTTTCCTCCTCAGTGAAATTCCCCAAAAGACAATAAAATAAATTAAGGGCAACAGCTGGACACGAGAAGGGGACTTTTATTTTGGAGGCGAGTTTTCTTCTTGTTAATTGTCACACCTGAGAAGAAATTAAAAAAAGAAATCCCTGAGGTGAAGGCTTTTAAAGAGAGGGGGTTAAAAGAGAGCTGGAGCAGCTTCCGGAGGATAACAGCGGCTAAAGTTGTGGAGATTCCAGAGGAAGAAGCGGAGCAGGCGGAGTGATCTGTCCGGTGCGCACCCTTCTCTCCCAGGCTGCACGGAGCGCCACAGTCCGCTAACCTGCCACTGGTGGAGGGACTCTCCTGCTCCTCAGGACCCTCATCATCACTTTTGGATGTAAAAAAACAAATCTTCATCTTATTCTTCCTCCAAGAGATTTTATTCCAAACACTTTTTTTTCAAATTGTCTGGCTCCGTGCGGAGTTTTTGGCTCATGGATCCGCCGCTGTGCGCCTCCTCCCCGGATGGGTTCTGGCAGCAGTGAGCGGGGCGCGGCGGAGCGGTGATGGAGTGAAAACGAGATAAAATAAAAACGCACGAACCCGCAGTTTTTAACGCAGGAGTTTCACATGTGAGTAAATGCGTTTTATTTGTTATAGCTGCATACAGGTTAAGGGTGTTATGTGAGGTGAACTCTGACCTTTTTCTTTAGAAGCAGTTGTGTGGAAAACACCTGCGACACACAAAATCACTTCTGTCAACGAGAAGTTTTATATTTTGAATTTCTATCATTCACACAGATACCCATAAGGGAACTTTTATCAGTTTGGCACCAAATGTTGGCTTGTTTTTAGTCAAAATGGGGATACAAGTACATTTACAATGTGTCTAAACTCGGATATCTGCACATATGATGATAGAAACTGTTCATTTTCAAAGGACAACTCCACAACACACACTTTTAAGCACATTTCTCTCTTCTTCCTGTTCCTGTTTTGAGCCACTTTTGCCCTCCAGAGACTCAGTTGCCTTTTGTATCCATGCAACCTCGTTTTATCTGCTGTGCTGAGCCCAGCCATGCCACCTCTTTACATTAATTAACCCAGGCTGTTTGTGCAAGACGAGATGCATCTGCTGTAGTTGCTGCAGGTTGTCATGTTGGTACAACTGCTATTTTCCTATATATAAGTGCGTCAGTGGTGGTCATTATGCTTTTATTACATTCATTTTATTTGACAGTATGGGATTGCTTTTAATATTACTCTGGTGGCTTTGCACACTTAATGCATTAGTATTCTTTGTATCTATATTGCAAATCACATCCTCCTTAAAGCGTGTTTTGTGTTTTTTTAATTTGTATTATGCATACCGTGACCTTAGTATCATGACCCTCTGTATATTATGTCTTTTTCCTGTCACTATAATATTTGTAGGTAATCGAAGAACTATCATCTGTGTGTTTAGAGTGGGGTTTCCAATTGCATTATTCTCATAAACTATGCTGTACTGTTAATTATTTGGCACTAGACGGTGTTTATTTGTGAGCGTTGTGGGGAATATCTCTTAAAATGCATTATAAGATTAAATATGTGTCCTATACTTTGGTTTGAATGATGCACTGTGTTGCTCCGCTTGGATTTTCTGCATCACAGGAGGTTTGTGATATTAACATTTTGTTAAAAAAGATTGTTGGTGTGGAATTATCTTCATGTTTGCGGACTTCATCACAATGCAAATAATTAGATTTCATTCTTCCTGTTTGTGAAGGGTTCGAGAAAAGAAAGAGAAAAAAAAAGACAAAATTCAGTTAGACCTGCAACTTCTCAAACATGTTTGGATGCAAATACTAAAACAAATATCCATACATATGTTCACCTGATTGCAGGGGAAAGAAATCCAAAAGTGGGTTGAAAAAATGTAACTTTGCTCCTGTAATTGAAAATCGAAGGATGCATTCGCTCAATTTCTCAGGCGCCCGTGGTTGCAGCCTGTAAGAGGGGAAAGCGTTGAGTGGGTAGGAGGCAGGATAGGACACAAGGAAGAAAGGAACGGAGGACATGAGAATGAATGGCAATAGAAGGAAGGAAGAAAGGATGTGGTAGATCAGAGACGATGCTTCTTCCTCTGCAGCATCCTTGACCCTCAGTTTCCTCCTTTTTTTTAAGAAGGGTTGTCGTCAAATAAAAAAGACATAAAAGTGTTGAAAGATGAGCACAACAAAGACACCAACTTACTGCAACATATCTGACTCACCTTCGACCTGAAACAACTCCACAGGAGGTGAGCAGCGCTGCACAGTCTTTTATGTATTGGGAATGAAAGTGCGCTGAATGTTTCATAGAAACAGACAATATTGAGAATCTGCTGTCACTTAGCATCTGCAGAGCCTCAAAGATTTGTATATAAGTTGGTACAAAATTCAGTAATGTGCCAGTTAATCTGGGAATGTTTAAGGATTCCTTAATTTTGCAAGATTTTGGACATATTTCTGTGCATGATTGCATTTACGTGAGTGAAGCGTTTTATCACAGCATGCATACAAATCATTTGGATTTAGCTGACAAACCAGTCCCCCCCCCCCCCAATGGAAGAGGTAGATTGTGGGGTCTTTTGAGTACTGCATTCATCCCCCCCCCATCAAAAAACATGACAAAGGCGGTCTTCGCACACAACATATTGCGTCAATATTTACGTTTGTTAATGGGTGGCGACCCCTAGTGGCTGTATTACTTAAACGGGTACAAAAGAGGAAGCCCTGCGTGAACCCGAAAGTCAACGTTGACTTTTCTAACAAACATTTCTTTCTTACCCAACAAGCTTACTTATTGTATTCGTAACTATGATCGTTTACTAAACTTAACCAAGTCATTTAGATTCAATTCAAATAAACATGAACCACTTTTTTCCCAACATGCTCCTGTCAGTGTTAAAAAAGTGCATAAAACATGTTGTCTAGTGTCATTTGTCTTCAAAGTCTTTCATGGGAGGAGACTCCAAATTAATGCAGCATTGTGTTACTACAGCAAACGAGTAGGGCACGCCTTTTACTGGATTTTCTAGGAATATTTTAGTGAAAATTTGGCATTTTTCGGATGGGAAGTATGGCACATAAAGCCACTGTGACCTGCGTTTCACTGAGACTTCAGCAGCTGAACATCTTGTTCCTCCAGCCCCCTGCAGCGTTATTAAGCTGTGTGTCAGTATGTGTCAGTGTGAGTTGGTACACTCTTTGATTAAAGGTGCAACACACTTTTTAACAGTGTGTGTGGAGCAGTGATTTCAGGCTACGGCTGTGTCAACACCTAGAGTACCGCCCTTCTGCAACAGGTGTCCCGCTGCACCGCCTGTCTCGCATGCATTACATTTATGTGTGTGTGCGTGTTGTGTAGAGCTGAAAGCCCCACACAGTGTTGTGCTGTTTGTTCAGTGTTTGAGCAGCAGCCTGACCTTTGCTGCGCGGTACTGAGACAACATGAGCTGCTGTGTGACGGACGAGGAACATCCGTCCTGCAGCTTTTTATCTGCAGCCTTTGTGAAGGAGAGTCTGAAACCTGAGAGTGAAATCCTCCTGAGCGCGTGCAATCCTTGTTTGCTTCGCATTCATTTGCTTTTCATGTGTCTTCAGTTTGATTTCATGGCTATTAACTCTAATGAAAGACTCAAACGTTCTTGTCATATCCTACAAATTGTGACAAGAGGCTTTGACGGGAGCATTATTGTCCTGTTTTGACAACAAGAACTTTTCCAGTTATTCTTTGTAGAGTGACATCACCTGCTTTTCCCTGAACTAAGGTTTTCATTTCATTCTTTTGTCTCCAAACATTGAATATTCCAACCCTGTTATCTATATAATTAAGTTCCTTTCATTTACCTCGCATTCTCATTTTAAAGGAAAACACGTGGTTAACAGGAAACGCAAGAACAAGACCGCACAACATTCTGCATTAGTGTTGCGTGTACCTACTGTAGATGTTGTTACTCCTTTTTATACTTTTGCCTCGTTTAATCTTCAGCAATCCATCGTATTTTATAAGATAATTATATCTGTGATCTTTCATATATTTTTCACAGCAGTCACATTCTTAGGAAGTTTTCAGACATGTTTTACATATTTTTAGGACATTGTTTATCAGAGAAACAGCCCTATTTTCAGTTTTGTGATATCTTACAGGAACCATATTTTTTTCACAAATGCTCCAATACTTTTCAGATATTTTTTTAGGCTTCTTGTTATGACTTTATTTTCCAAACATTTTTTGGGCGGAGATATTTTTAACTAGACTTATTATGAAATCTTTTTTACATATTTTCATTTTTTTTTCCTGATTTATTGTAATATATTTATCTCAGATGAAGACTCATGAAGTAGGTCAATTTTCTCACACTTTCGCTCTCATCCAGTGTATCATAAACATTCAAAATCATCTGGACATGGTTAACAATGACAAACTGAAAAGTAACTAATGCTGCAAAGTTGGTGGAGTAATAAATGTAGTGTGTGTAATCTCATGTGTATTGGCGCAGAAGTATAAAAGTATCATAAAATGACAGAAAGCTCAGTGATCTGCTTTAATCTGTGCACCCTCTCCCCGAGCGCTGACACTTTAATTATCAGTTATTCCTCCTCTGTTAAAGTGACGCCTTCATTCCTCCCTTCAACTACTTCACTGCTAAAATCTGCAGAAACGTTAGTCAGCAAAGTGTTGAAGTGAAGTTAGAAGTGAAGATTTCACCACTTTGTGCTGAAATTGATTCACAGAATTTAAAGAAATGGTTTAAGGGGACATCTGTCGTGTTAACTTTGAACAAAAATGTACAATTTACTGATCATCAAAATACACCAAACTGTTGTGATCATTTCAAATGTGTCGTCTTTTTCAGCCACTCTGTGCTCCTCTTAGGCTCGTTTACATCTCAATAAAGGTTTTATAAGATCCTGAATTTTGATCAGCTGACTAAGACGACGACGAGGCATAGAGGATGTCGTTTTTTAGAATTGAGTAATGCAGAATGAAACGATCATAAAAAAAATACTGACTGATATTCTTAGGAGACTAAGAACTAAATGACATAAGTCGATCAAAATGTGGCATCCAGCAATTTAAGCACTTAATAGTAATGGCATAATATCAAATTATATTATGTAGGACTTAAACATTTCGGTTGAATAACAAACGAACTACTATTTAGGTAGAAATACATTAAAATAGTGAGTTTCTGAATGGAAGTACGTTTTTTTGTAAACAATGTTACTTCTTAAAATCCTCCTGCGGACTTGTAGCCCAGTTATCTAAATTATTTTGGCAAACGTATATATATATTTTTTTGGAGTGTGGTTTAAAAGAAAAAGCAGCTGCAGCGCTGAGTCACATGAAGGAAAATACCAGAGAGCAGCATGTGTCAGCTTTAATGGAGCTCTGACAGCCATCAGTGTTATAAAGTGAGAACTCTTACAGGAAGAAACATGCAGTTCTTCTTATGTAACATGAGCGCAAACAAAAGGTATCTGGATGCAAAACAGGGACTATCTTTTTTTAATTCTGGTAATCTTAATCAAAAAGGTTGTTTCAAAAGCACCTCTTTGTTTTTATTTCAGCCTCTTTTTCATGTGCGTCACACCTTCCAACTCCTGCTGATGCAGGTTTTGTGTTCATGCATGAGTTGAAGTGTTAAAACAAAACCGTTAAATCCTATAAAAAACATGTTTTTATTGAGGGTCATGTTTCCTCCCTTTCTCAGGCTCAGATGCACCATCATTTTTATTTTTATTGGATAAAAACGCATCACCACGAAGCTGTTTTCAGACAGTTCAACATTTGTTTTCTTTTTGACTTTATTCTCATCATTCCAATTTTGTTCTAAAATGCAAAACAATAGAACATCTTTCTGTATGTTCCTGTGTTTCTCCCCTCCCAACACCTCGTGCAGGAGTGGGTTTGCAGGTCCGAGGTCAAAGGTCACTGTGTGATGCCTTTAGTTGTGTGATAGAGAGGTGTTGAGGATTTTTCAGCGCCTTACAGCAAGCATCTGATTTATCTCCACCCGCTCGCTGTCCACTTCTCCTCCAGCGTCTGGGAGCATAAATCAAACGCACTCCGGGTCACCCAGATGCCTCCACGTATGTGTGGAGCAACGTGTGTGTAAAGGAGAAGGTGGTGACAGAATATTCCTCCATCTTTTCATTTGTGTGTGTGTGTGTGTGTGTGTGTGGCCTCAGAGGTACACAGATATCAATCACACTCTGTGGATGTGTCTGCTTCCCAATCATCACAAAATCATCGAATTGTAGAAACTCACACTCACACACCTTTTGATTTCACTCCCCCCCACCCCTACTTGTCTGTAACCATGGCAATAGAAACAACCATAGCCACCAGTGTCAGACCCTGGTTCAGTGTTTCTTACCGTCCTCATGTCAGCCATGTTGTTTTGATTGAGACTTTGGGGTTTTCAATCACTTCTTAACTTATTTCCTCGCTCCGTGATTCCCCCTGTAACCCTGTGATTTCAAACGTGATGGATGCAGGAAAAGTTGAAAACAGAACCAAAGAAGAGATAAGGTAGAACTCTATTGATTATTGCGCAACAATTCCACAGAACGGTGGAGAAAAAACCAGAGACACCATTTAGTGTAAAGATTAAATTACACACACACACACACACACACACACACACACACACACACACACACACACACACCATGGAGACAGTATGTCCACTTTCAGCTCTCGTGACTCCTCCACACCTGCTCCACATTCTTTGTCTCCTTCTGTTCCTGCTTCCTTCCAGTCAGAATCCCTCATTATTTGAATAATTATTAGAAACTTAAAACCAACACTTTGAGCCACAATAAATCCTCCACACGTGCATTCAGGTGCTTCTCAGATTGTAAATCCCTTCACTCAGGTTTCCAAATGGCCCTCTTTTATACAACGGACTGTTTATAGATGTATGATCCTCAAGCCCTCAGCTGCTCTTTAACTGTTCCTACAAACATCTACAGGAATGCTTCCATGAAGTACTCAACAATGCTCAGCAAATGTCCCTTTTGATTGGTTTGATAACAACTAGCAGTTTGTTTGAATTGTATTTGATTTTCTGTCATTTTTCAATACTAGAAACCATCTTGCAACCTTTCTTCCTTATGTATGTTTCTTAAAGTTTGTAAAAGTGGAGTTCAGTCAGGAAACATCGAAAGGGAGGATGGTTTCACAGAATGGAGATAAGTTGAAGTGAATTTTTTTGTGGGTTTTGCTTTCCATTTATAATCCAAAGGTGATGTTTAAAAAAGTGATACAAAGATGGCAACCATTATTTGAAAGGTATTTTGATGAACATGTGACAGGTTTTTAAATAAACTTCTTCTCACTTTTTAAATGGCTGTACTATCTGTAAATATACATCATATATCTGGCCTTAGAGTGCACTGTGGTACATAAAGGGAAACATAACAAGGACATCGATAACAATCCTACTCTATAATGATGGCACGATAAAAACTCTAATGACTGCCTCCATCCTTTACTTCCCCCTCTCTCCATTTGACCTTTCTGTTTGCACAACATATCAATGCACTTATGTTTATTATCTGGAGGAGATGCAGGAAGGGCAATAACTATAAAGACGTCATGAATAAAAAGTGGCTCGTGATTAGCGTCTGCATCTCAGATTATATTTTAAGGTATCGGAGGGGGATCAGTTGCCAGTAATGCGGGTGTTTGTTACTTTGGTATTTTGAAGCTCCTGTTTTTTTTCTGGAGGTGTCTCAGCAGACTGGCGCCGGTCTTGTTTTGTCCGAGGTCGGTCAGTTTTCTCCCGGCTGTCTCTGCGATCATCATTCAGAGGCTTCAAAAGAACTTCAGGTGAAGGAAAGCTGCACAATGCTGCATTAGAACGGTGCAGGAATGAGAACTGAACCCTGAAATGAGTCAGCATTTTAGCCCCCCCTTGTCTGGTCAAGTCCATGGTTGTTTGACTGTGTTTTCCTTTAGAAGCCTGAAAGAGGTCTGTTGTGAACACAAGCGGGAGAGAGTTTAACGTTTTGTCTTACCACATTAAATCTGTCATTAAATACTCCACTGGTACATTTTCGCAACACGTGTCTTAATCTGACTGCGGCACATCAACCAGCTGAACATTAGCCTCGTTTAGCTCAGCAGTGGTCACGTTTCAACATCCAATAACATCAGAAACCTATTAAATAGGATGTCCTTTAAAGATGGTCCCATCACTTGGTAGTCTCAGTAACAGCATGTGTGGTTGGTGTGCTTCAACATAAAAAAATCTCATTAAAACACATGTTAATAAAAAAGATATTCAAGCTGTTTCACATTTCTGTAAATCGGCATCAGTAAAGACAGAAAAAGTAAAAAGTTGAAGATTTTTATTTTTAAATTAAACCATTCCAAGGCAACTAGAGCCACAATATTAAGAGTTAATATATAAAAAGATATACCTTTTGTAGGCACATTAAAACTAACCAACCAACCAACACACACAATACTTGTAAAATGTGTCCTTGTTGGTGTTAATGAACAGCCTTTAGCAGGTGTTGTGTGATTAGTGTGTGTGTGTAACTCTGTGTGATTGTGTAATAACGGGGTCGTCTCGGGGTCGTGGTCGGGGTGGTCGAGGTTAAGTTAACTGCTCGTCCCTCAGGACCAGAATAAGCTGCTGCTGGTTTGTAGCAACAAAATCATTAGCATTTATTGATCGGAGCTAACATGCTAGCCCCAGCTGCCATGTTTGACAGGGAAAACACCCACACACATCTGGAGGGAAATTTGAAGCTAATGCAGGAGTGCTTAATATAATGTGGCTTATTATCTACATATACATCTTAGTTTCTTGCAGGAATCTTGCTGTTCTGTGTCTTTATGGTCAATTCCACTTATCGTAATTTCCTTTGGATAAAAGTCTACATTTAATAAAATGCAAAATTGGATTATAAGAAAGTCAATTTACTCAATTACAGTGCAAAGTACTTTTACAACCAGTTTTTCACTATTCAGTATTACCTGAAATGATCTCAAATTGAATGAACATTGACGAACTACATAACTGCTCTTACAGAAATAAATAATAATCTATAATAACATAACAGAGACAAAAAGAGACATTTTGCCAGAGGATACTGTTCATTCGATACTTTAAGTACCTGATCACACTTCTGTACTTCTACTTCAGTAACTTTGTATTTCACAAGTTAAGGATGAGATTTCTTCTTCAAACTCTTATGCACTCTTAGTAAAAATGTGCTTTAAGATTTTATTTATCCAATCCAAAAAGCTGAAACCAAAAGCAATTTTTTGGGTTTCTTTTTTTTTTACATCAGACGAGTTTATCCTTCAACATGAATCCGTCGGATGTGAGAGTTGCTGAATTTGTGGAGGATTTGCTGCTTTGCCACAGAGGCAGGAAACGGTGCAGAGCAGAGCAGGATTCAATGACCCGTTGAGATAAACCTCTCTTAAACGTTTTTTTCAAACACACTTTGCCTCAGCGTAGTCCTCATGTGCACAGGTATCTTTTAAACATGTCCTAACACATTACCATCCTCCTGGAAACACAAGAGAGGGTCAATGCATGTTTGCAATCCCTACAAACTTCACCTGTCTCCCCTTAAATATTCAACAATAGTAAAAGGGCAAATGCAACTCCTTCACAATGCTTCATCCATATAAAAATCTTACGTTCAATCAGACATGAGAAAACATCTTTTCCAGTTAGATTTGAAACTGTACCTATCACCATCCATGTGGAAACGTCTCCACTTGAAATAGACAACGCTAGTTACAGATGTAGTTCCTGCACAAGGCATGTTTGGGTCCTCAATGTTGGTTGTTTTTGTGCACGTTTGTGTTCCACTCGGAGGAGCGAGCTGTTTAGAGTCTTTTAAAAACAGACGACTTCAGAGTGTGTGTGTGTGTGTGTGTGTGTGTGTGTGTGTGTGTGTGTGTGTGTGTGTGTGTGTGTGTGTGTGTGTGTGTGTGTGTGTGTGTGTGTGTGTGTGTGTGTGTGTGTGTGTGTGTGTGTGTGTGTGTGTGTGTGTGTGTGTGTGTGTGTGTGTGTGATAAGGTGTCCTTGGGCTGGTGTGTGGCTTCATCTGTTTACTGGTTTAACAGCAGACAGGAAACAGTCAGTCAGACGAGGCTGTGTCCTGCACATCATCCATCAGCTCCCCTACACACTCCTGACATGGCCTTGCATCACTACAGTGTGTGTGTTTGGTGTGTGTGCATCCAAGGAAAAGGAAAACACTGTTACTCACACTTGGCTGGCTAAGGCTTCCAGTCTTTGATGGTTTACTCGTCTTTGTGAACCTCTGGTCATTAAGTTAGTTTTGTGGTTATTTTTTAAATTGCTTCTACTATCTTCTTGACTTGCCTCTCCCTTCTGTATGTGCATCCCATTTTGTAAATGTAACATCTCAGGAAAGCCTTTAGCTCATTTTCTTCAAATTTGGCCAACACTTCAACTAGGACCCAAGAACGACTGATTGACATTTGGTGGTTAAAGTGAATGTCAGTGACCTCACAAAACACCCTTTTGCTCATGACTCAAGAATTCACTTGCTAATTACGAGCGTCCAATAGGGAAAAAGTGACATTATGGACAGAGGCAAAGACTTACAACTGTAATTCTAGTTTTTTCTTTTCTCTGGTTCTGAAGAACTTACAGTAATTACTTCCTACTTCCAACATCATTTAAAGCAGGTAGCATAAAGAGCGAAGAAATCTGCCTTGGTCAGAGTCCGGTGGGACATGTGAGTCCAAAAACTGCAAACGTGGCTTGTGAAACCCACATTGGTTGTTATGTGACTCGAGTATTTAGGCGAAGTGACAGCCATTTTGTAGTTATTTAAATCCAAAATACCATCTTTTCCTACACCTCACTGGGAACGTTTGTTGCCTAAACCTAACCAAGAGGTTTCCTGTGAAGACGGACGTTTATTAAAAACACACTGCATGCATGTAGGAAGCTGAAATCCACACGTGTTGATAGACATTCACACGGCAGGAGATGGGAATATGCTTTCGTGAGACATCAGACTTTTGGAGGACACTTTTTAGTATCAAGACTGAAAGCTTCATTCCTCTAAGTGTGGTAGAATATAAGATCTAATAACAACTTTACATTTCAGCATGAATGTTATACAGCTCTTGGAGTCCAACTTTACTGTTTCATTTAATTCATTTTATATCAATTCAACCAAAAATGCCTCATGTGATTTAAAAACAAAAGTAAGTAAAAATCCAGACAAACAGGAGATTTGAATCCAAACACGGGCAGAATGTTGACAGAGAGAGACTAATAGAAACTGATTTAATCAGCCACAAGGGACAACAGGGAGAGGAACAAGAGAACAGCATGAAACACACACTCTCACACACACACACACTCACACACAGACACACACACAGACACACTCACACACACACACACACACGGAAGGAATAACAGAATTGAAGAGACAAGGTGGGGAGGAGAGAGACTCAACTAGGATAAATCTAACTGGGTCGCTGCATGTGTGCGTTTGCGAGTGTGTTTGTGTGCGTGTGTGTGTGTGTGTGTGTGTGAACAGACAGGCAGAATCAATAGAAAGCCTATTAAGCTGATCAGTGTCATGCCAGGTTTGCGATGAGAGCAGAGTAAAAGAACACACACACACACACACACACACACACACAAACACACACACATCTTCACCTATGTTTAATTTATGTACTTTTACTCCGTTACATTTGTTGGACAACTTAAGAGTATCCTGAAATCAGTGCCTTTTTACCTTTGGTATGTTCAGTTTACGTGTATTCTTAAGGAGTATTTCTACACTTTGAGTTGAATACTATTTCCACTGCTTGCATACAGTCTGTAAATGCAGAGTTCATTTAGAAGATCCTGCTCCTGCCATAGTTGTGAGGTTTTAATATATTGTTGTTGATATTGTTGTAGTTATAGTAAGTTGCAATAGTATTTATTTATGTTTCTCAAAGAAGAGGTTGTGGGGACTGAAGTTTCCAACAGGACCATTTTTTTGCAGTCAGGAATTAACAAAATATCAAGTTCCCTAAATCTCTCTATTCTTTAATTTCACAGTTTTCTTCTTTACCTCCTTGACTTCCTTTGCTTCTCTTACTTTCTTCCATTCCTTTACTTTTTCTCTCTCCAGTCAGTCAGACTGTGACGGCTGCAGTCCATTTACAGCCTTTTCCACTATCTGCTGCACAACTAGAGCAGAATGACTGGTGTGTGTGTGTGTCCGCAAGTGTTTGAGTGGGAGTGTGTGTGTGTGAGCACGCGTGACGAAGCTATAACAGGGTGATGAGCTCGCTTGTCTGACCTCCTTTGGTGCTAAATTAAAATGAACCTGAATATTGATGCCTAATGAAGGTGTGTGTGTGTGCGAGACTGAGCAATGACGAGGCTTAAAGCCGGCCTCTCTGGGAGATTACCTCGATATGAGTTTGAAATAAGAGGACACACACACACACACACACACACACACACACACACACACACACACACACACACACACACAGACACACAGATACGATGCTGGTTGAGTTTTTCATTTGTAGTTCAAAATTCAGTGGCACATTTTTCCCCTCTTCTTTTGAACTTTTAGAGGTCTGTATCTTCTTACAAGATATGTCTGACTAAGACTTATGAAGAACGCTCTCTCTGGATAGTCCCTTTCTTACTATCACTTGTACTTCATGTCACTGCCTGTTTACATCTCCGTATACTACTATATGCAGTTCGTAGCTGCATAAACAATGGTATTCATATTAATATACAGGCTATTCTTTTCATGCACACATTTTTAAATGAACTGTGATTCCTACAGCTACAGACAGAAGAAATTAAACCAGAGAAAAAGAGTGACATCACTACAGGACAAAGCCATATTCAGAGAGGTAAAGAGAGGCATCAGAAATGATCAGTGTCAGTGAGGTGTCACTCTATTTAATGTTTGTGACACACAGACGTTCACAGCTGTCAGTCACCCCTCAGTGTGTGTGTGAAGTGATGAGGCTGCGATTCTGTCCAGAGAAGACTTGTTTCTTTAACAGATTTTCTGAGTAGGTGATGTTCTATTATTTGAATACTTGTTGCAGCTGATTGATTGTTAACTTGTATTAGATTTTTGTATTCAGTTTTTCTTTTTCACCGTTTTTTTGTATTACTATCCTTCCTTCCCTCCTTCCTTCCTTCCTTCCTTCCTTCCTTCCTTCCTTCCTTCCTTCCTTCCTTCCTTCTTCCTTCCTTCCTCCCTCCTTCCTTCCTTCCTTCCTTCCTTCCTTCCTTCCTTCCTTCCTTCCTTCCTTTCTACCTTCCCTCCCTCCTTCCTTCCTTCCTTCCTTCCTTCCTTCCTTCCTTCCTATCTATCTTTCTTCCATTTTAAACATTACCTTAATACCTTTGTTGTTTCAGCCACTCCCATACCACACACACACACACACACACACACACACACACACACACACACACACACACACACACATAGTTTTTGTGAGCAGTCACTGCAATGGGCCACCTGTCAGTTAGGTGTGTGTGTCTGTGGTACCAAACAGTGCTCTAATAATACCTACACTTAGCTTTGTCCTTTGGTGTGTGTGTGTGTGTGTGTGTGTGTGTGTGTGTGTGTTTGTGTGTGTGTGGTGTGAGAGAGTGGCTGAAACAACATCGTGCGGTGAAAGACGGGAGGCCTCACAAGCCATAGGATGATAATTTTCTGAGTGTGTGTGTGTGTGTCCCAGTTTTAAAGTGACAGCTGAGCGACAGAGCGCTGACACAGGAGAGGTGGAATGACAGATTTGCCAGGAGAAAAGAACAGATAGAAGAGGAGAGAGAAGGAGGAGTTGAGAGATGGTAGGAGGGAGTGAGGAATGGAATGGAGGAAGTAAAGGGGAGAAGAAATGGAATGAACAGATAGGAAAGGAAGATCAATCAAGGGGGAAGAAAAAGGGGGAAGGAGGATGGAGAGGGAAAGAACATATAGGAAGAGGAGAAGGAGGTGAGGGAAGGCATGGATGAATTAGGCCTAAATGAGATAAGTAATAGGAAGTCAGGAGGAGCAAAAGAAAACAGGGAGGAATGGAATAGAGAGAAATAATACATAGAAAATGACAAAGACAAAGTGAGGTGGAAGTAATGTGAATGAGAGGAGGAAGGAAAGAAGAGAAAGAAAGAACAGATTCAAGAGGAAGTGAAATAAAGGAGAAGAAAAGAAAACAGATGGTCAAAGGCCAAGGAGAAGTGAAAATAAGTAAAGTAAATGAGCAGACGAAAGAGAAGAGAGAAAAATGGGGGAGGGGGAGTTAGGAGCATGTAAGGGAGAGAAGTAGAGGAGGAAGTAGGAAAGGTGATCAACATCAAAGGAAGGAATCCGATCCGATGAACTTTATCTCATTAACGGTCGGATGCAGGGCTTACAAATGAACTATTTTAGTACGTTCTGTACTCTCCACACATTCTAATGACTTTTTGACCTCTGACCTCAGCAGGTTTAGTTCTTTTTTTAATGTTTGTTTGTTCTTCTTAGTGTTCAGGTCAGTGAATGTGTGAAGGACACCATACGAAACACTGACTGAAGGGAAAAAGCGATTGAGTGAATAAGAGAGTGAGCGGATGAATAATGAATGTGTAAATGTGTGTAAGCACCGCTCACTGGGGCCTGGAGGTTTTGGGGCTGAATATGAGCTTCCTCACGGGCAACCCCAGCTGGAAATGTGACTCTGTTGGGGAAGCGGAGAGCTATTCTCCCTCCACATACCTCTCCTGCTCACTGGACACCCGCAGAGCCAGAAAACACTAAGGACAAACCGCACCTTAAACAACACTTAGCGAAGAGTCTGCAGCCAAATGTGGTGATATATGATAGAGGGACACTTCAGTGCACGCTGCCCATTATCTTTATTAAAACAATTCTCCACGACAACCTTCTTTTAATAGCTTTGTCCTTCATTTTACATGCCAGTTCCACACCTGTGGATCTGAACAATGAGAGCAGGGAGGGGACATGTTCAAATAAAAATGAAGAAAGGAGTAGAAAAGAGAGGATGGTTGGATTATGACGCAGAGGAGGAGAACAGAGAAATAACAGATAGAAAAGGACAAGTGATGAAGAGGAAGAAACCTGGCTTTGATTCAACTTAAAAGCAACTTAATGGGATGGATAAAACTCCTCCTCTTGTAAAAAAAAAAGTTTTCATGCACATAAACCTTGTTTTCCGCTCCAAAGCAGGATAATTAGTCGACTCTTCCTTTGTGTTAAACTGCCTGACCTTGTCTTGTCTGTAAAACTGTTTCCTGCTCTGTGCATGCTGATGAAGCAACCTCAACTGAACTTTGCATCCTGCACACCTGATGGTCCCGCTCTAACTGAATCCAAAACCCGGCATCAGCCACACGCTAAAACACACATAGTGTGAAATAAAGTGGGATATCCCTGTCACTAAAGTCCAAAAAAAGAAAATGCTGCTGGGTTGCCATGTTGATGTGGATGACAGGTTTGAAATAACACCCCCCACACACACACACACACACACACACACACACACACACACACACACACACACACACACACACACACACACACACACACACACACACACACACACACACACAGCTACAGTATAAGTGTGTGGACAAACAGACAGCTGCAGTGTAGTTGCCAGGCTTTTGTTTATCCCCCTTTTCTGTGTCAGGGTCATTCCTGCTGGCATGGGCTTCCTTTACTGCTCTGCACACACACACACACACACACACACACACACACACACACACACACACACACACACACACACAAACATGTGGGTGCACACACACCCAGGCATTTATTTAGATTTAGAATATGATGTTGCACAAAAGAACATTATCAACAAAAATGTCAATGCAACTTGTTCTTTGTAACAACATGCAAGTGGATAATCAATGCAGTTGTTAAACACACACACACACACACACACACACACACACACACACACACACACACACACACACACACGCTTGGTCTGAAGTGGATTGGAGCAGACTTGCAGTCAAACAGAAGAAGTCTCTTCATGCAGATTTACATTTTCATCTCCTCTCACTGCTGCTTTTGGACATGATGGTGCTAATTACCCACAATGCCGTGTGTGTGTGTGTGTGTGTGTGTGTGTGTGTGTGTGTGTGTGTGTGTGTGTGTGTGTGTGTGTGTGTGTGTGTGTGTGTGTGTGTGTGTGTGTGTGTGTGTGTGTGTGTGTGTGTGTGTGTGTGTGTGTGTGTGTGTGTGTGTGTGTGTGTGTGTGTGTGTGTGTGTGATTGTGTGTGTGTGTGTGTGTGTGTGTGTGTGTGTCTTATGTAGGGTAGATCTCTAAAATCAGCAGCTGATGACAGAGAAGCTGCTGGTTAATTCAAGACCTCTTCAGTCTCTTCTCTCTGTTTTTTACTCTCGTTGTCTTTTCTTCTTATTGTTTTCTCTTTGTTCTTTATTTCTTTTTTTACTTCCTCTTTTTTGTGTTATGTTAATTTCTTCTCTTTCATATCTCTGCTCTTTCCTTTTTTAAATTTATTTTGTTTACTCCTTGTCCTTTTGGTATTTTTGCATCTCTTTTTCTTGTCCTTTTTGTTTTTTGTTTTATTTAATTTCTTCCTTTTTCCTTTTCTTTTCTATTGCTTTTGTTTCATTTTTCCTTCCTTCGTTTTATCCTCTTCCAGTTTTCTTTTACTTTTCATCTTGTGTTTTTTCTCCTCCCTCTTTTGTCCTCCTCTTTCCCCATGTTCTACTTTCTCCTTTCCTTAGTTTACTCTTTACTTTCCATTTGCATCTTTCATCTTTTTCTCTCCTTGTTTTTCCCCACTTATTTTTTTGCTCTTGGTCATTTTGGTTTGTTTGTGCTCTACTTTGTTTCATTTATACTCTTCTTCATTTCTTTTATTTCTTATTTTGCACTCTATTTTAGTTGTTCACCCTTATTTCTCAAAACATTTATTTGCTCCCCTATTTTCCTTTTCCTCCTGCCCTTACCTCTTATTCCTCGCCACCCACTTTATTCTGCTTCTCCTCCCTTCTTTACTTTGTCTTTTGTTCCACTGTCCTCCTCCTCCTCCTCCTCCTCCTCCTCCTCCTCCTCCTCCTCCTCCTCCTCGATCTGAAACATTTATCAAACCATTAATCCAGACACACTCCTCTCACACTGATCAGCTGTAGTTCCTGAACACTTTCCAGCATCCTGATTGGCTGAGTGTAGAGCCACAGGTGTCCGTGTCCTTTCCGTCCACCAGTCCTGATTTCTGATTTCCCCTGGGAGCGTGTTTGTGTGTGTGTTTGTGCGTGTCTGTGTGTGTTTAATTAAGGCTGTGCTTCAATGATTTACACTGTGAAACATGTTGTGCAGATTGGGTTTCAGTGTGTCCTCTGTGGGATGAAATCTGATTTAAGAGCTTGAGAGAAGCTCCTGGTATCAGGTTACACCGAACATGTGTTCTAGTATGCTAAATTGATCTTAGTTTCACAGTAATAGTTCTTTATCCTTCTTTATTTCGGTAACAGTTCACTAACTTCAACATCAAAATCCCGCACCTTCAAATTTACCACCAATTTATTTGATAATCAAAAATCTGAATCCTTTATAGGTCCAACAAGCAGGGAAATATACAGTATTAGAACAGCAAAGGGACAGGGCATATGAAAGAATATATTAATTCAGTAGGCTTTCATATACAAACAAACAACAACAAAATATAACAAGTAAACAATAATGGTACAAATAGGTAGCAGCAGGGGCAAAAGCTATTTACGACACTTAATTAATGTCTTGAGTATGACTTCTGGAATTAAGAGAGTGAGGGAGAGTTAAAACTGCAACCGTTGCAATTGCGATTGTTATTTTACCATGTTCTCGTCCAATGCTTGGAAGAGTGCAAACTCTTAAATTGATTCCCTTTAGTTGCTGGGTATTGCTTGTCTATCCTGTTTTTGGGGCGCACTTCCTCTGTATGCGAAGGAGTGGTGGAGCTTATAGGAAACCAATCCAAACACTGAGGCCATCACATGGCAAATGTATAGATGTGAGAAATACCTGGACTTTTAACAATTAGAGGAAGCAGGGATCTGACCTGTGACATTTTTATCCTCTAACGTCCCCCCGGAGTCGAGCTGAGGCTTCAGACGAGTCCCACTTTCACTTCAGCCTTTAATATCCTCTAACAGTTCAGTGCAGTATCCACTGCAAGAATACTTAAAAATGTTATATAATATAAACACTACAAAAGTGGAGACAGTTTTTCTGATCAGTAACTGACATTTTTCTCTCTCTTCTCTCAAAGGTTTTATTTACATTTTTTGATAATGTCATGGTCCAAAAATATGAATGTTCTTCTACTGCAAGTGGACAAATAGATAAATCAGCTTTGTTTTATTTGTCTACCGAATCAATACGTTAAAAACTATTTTGTTGTTATGATGAGATAAGGTGTGTGTTTAAAAGACTTGTACACACACATTGATAGGAACTTAGGTACATGAATTACACTAAGAGTAAGAAAAGAATGTATCTATGGAAACTAAAACTGCAGATAGAGCTTCCTCTCTTGTGATACAAGGACACACAGACACACACACACACACACACACACACACACACACACACACACACACACACACACACACACACACACACACACACACACACACACACACACACACACGCATGCTTGAATATGCAGACAGATGCAAGGACACATAGCTTTCTATTTCTGTCTGAATCTCCTATTTCTCCCTGTTGTTCTTTATCTATTTACTTCTGCTAAATCAATTGAATATATTTATTTACACATATGTAAATCTTAAACACGTAACCTTGCTCTTAAGATGGTCACAGTTTTTCCATTGCTATATTCTGTGTAAAGGTGAAGCAAAGAACTGAAATGATGTACAAGTTTTGCGTGTAAGACAGATTTTATTGACAGAATTGTTCAGATTATTTTTTTTAGCATAGTTCCTGATTCTTTGAAAGTGGCGTTGGTGGGACAGGGAACATGTGTGAAAAACAACAAATATCTGGAAACGACTTCTGGCTTCCTCCTCTGTCCGTCTCTTCCCAGTTTAACACGTCTGCCTCAACGTGTTTATGGAGATGTTTATTAGGATGTTTGATAAGAGGCAGCAAGATTTCAAAAGATGCTTTTTCATCAGTGGAATGTTCTGTATGAGATTTTATGGAAAGACTGTTCTGATTTGGTTGCATTGTGTTAGCTTTTAACAGATAAAGTCGATATCTAAATCCAGATGAACAGTATGTTACTCCTTTCTTAAGGACAATATTTATTCAAGAAGACACAGACAGAATACAGATTTGGTCCTTAATGTTTAATTACAAAAAGGAACATCTGAATCTAGAGAATGCTGCTTATCTATAAGCTGATTCCATCCTCCCCTCCACCCTTTCTTTTACTTCCTACCCACTCTCTTCCAGTGTTCCTTTGTTCCTTACCTCCATCTTTCGCATTCTTCCTTTCTTCCATTCTTATTTCCTTTCTACTTTTCTTTCTTTCTAAATAAGAAGTCCGAAAGGAAGTAATTACCTGGATGCTTCCTTTCTTCTTTTCCTTGACATCCTTTCCACCTTTTCTTTGTATGTTCCTATTTCCTTACCAACCTTTTCCCTTTCTTGATCCTTCCTTTGTTCCGTCCTTTCTGACTTCTAAGTATAGGGAAGGAAGCAGCTCCTTATAAATACTCTACATTTTCTAACCAGTCTATAAGTAAATATTGTCATTTATTTTAATATGATGGTCTGAAGTATTTAGAGCAGGCATTGGGCCGGACAGCTGGCTGCCTCACTTTCTGAAGCATGTTTCCTTTAATTCACTTTAATGTAATCACTAACACCGCAGGTGATAAAACATACAGCGATAAAATATAACGATAAAGAGCAAATAAACAAGAGACACTAATGAGTAATGTGCTGCCGCTAAAGACGAGCGGGGGGGGGGGGGGGGTATGGGAAGAAAGGAAGGTAGAAGGATGGCAGGGAAGGAATTTTAACAAAGGAAGCAAGGAAGGATGAAATTAATTAATGGACAGAAGAAAAGGAGTATAACAAAGAAAGAAAAAGACATATAGGCAACAAAGCAAGGACTAAATGAGAAATAATATAAAGGAAGCATTGACATGAAGAATAGGAAGGAGGGAATATAGGAGCAGAAGAGAGGAAGAATTAATAAGGTAGAAATCAGAGAAAGAAAGTAGATAACTTGATAAAGAGGGGAAATGAATGTATAAAAAAGGTCTTATTTGTGTAGAAACGAGCAGAGGGGCCTCAGAGGTTTGAGTTGAGAAGAAGAAAAAAAACACATAATATAATATTTGTGATTTCATTTCATTTAAAAATGTCTCTTAAAGCGGATCGTATGTTGGAGGGTTAGTCTCTTCCTGATGGGGATTTAATAACGTCTATAAAACACTTTGTCTTCAGCTCGACCTTGACCAGAATATGAACTGATACGTGTGTGTCTGTGTGTATATAGTGTGTGTGTGTGTGTGTGTGTGTGTGTGTGTGTGTGTGTGTGTGTGTGTGTGTGTGTGTGTGTGTGTGTGTGTGTGTGTGTGTGTGTGTGTGTGTGTGTGTGTGTGTGTGTGTGTGTGTGTGTGTGTGTGTGTGTGTGTGTGTGTGTGTGTGTGTGTGTGTGTGTGTGTGTGTGTGTGTGTGTGTGTGTGTGTGTGTGTGTGTGTGTGTGTGTGTGTGTGTGTGTGTGTGTGTGAGAATAACCAACACTCAGAGCGGACACTTACTGAGACACTGGAGATTCTAATATGGAAATTACGATATGATTTGTGTTTGTGTGTTACTGTCCACACACAACATTACAAGAATAACGCCCTAACAGGAGATAAAAAACAAATACGTAAATTCATGCATGTATTGTCTGCTGCGTAGGTGTTGCATTGTTTGTTAAAATGGAAACTTTTGGGACGGTCAGCTAATAATTATTTTAACTGAAATATTTATGGGTGCAAAAAAGGAGCAGTAACAGGACCTTTGGTTTTCTCATTAACATGTCTGGAAACAACCAGTTAAGCAGGTTGTTGTAGTTGGATTTGTGTAAAATTCCTGCTGCCTTTTAAAGTTATTAGGTCCTTTATTCTACCACGCTGAAAAAATAAATCAAGCTTTAAGAACCCTCATTTCTGAAATAAAGTTGGGTTTAGGAAATGATTGTCAGAGTAACAATTACTCCCGAAGTTCTGTTACAAATGAATCAATTCTGGTGTTTTGGACCGACTCCAACGTCCTGCCCGGTTACATTTTTCTGGAATAAATCATGTAGAGTGTATGAAAAAATCTTTAGTGCCAATGCTGCTATTGTTGATCTTTTTCTACTTTGAAGCACGCATTGCCGCACCACTCTATACCAACATGCACAGGAGGTTACGTGTCACGGTGCATGCAGAGTGTGCAGCAGGTGAAGAGCAGCAGGGCGGACTTGATGTTAACATGTAGAGAGACAACTGCACGCTGACGTTATCAGAGCCAGAGGACTCGCTGAGATAATGAGTCAGGTTGGCTCAGTGTGAGGAGCTGAGGAACAGCAGAACAGACACACACACACACACACACACACACACACACACACACACACACACACACACACACACACACACACACACACACACACACACACACACACACACACACACACACACATACACACACACTCCTGGCAGCCAGGGACCATCAGTCTGCAGCTGAGAGCACCTTCAGCTGCGGACTGATCCCACTCCCTCTGACGGGAGGACGCCAATTTGGGAGCAAAATGTCTGAAAGAAAGAATAGAAGCGAGAGCAGAGCCTCGTTACTAAACTACAAGATACATCTCTCTATCAGACACTGAAAACAGGACCGACTGGAGCTCAGAGGCTTAGGTTTGGGGGAAATATTGCTCCTGAAAATCCACCATAGATACACACAATGTGGATGTACAGTTCAGAGACTTCACACAATGAAACAAACATTGTGTGAAGTCTGATTCGATCTCATTTTTGGTGTTAAAATATTGCAAGATTCATCATTAAGGGGGTTATTGACCTTTGGTTTCTGTGGTGGTTCTCTGCGTTTGAAGGTACGGGTGGGGTGGGAATATTGGGATTCTTTCTGAGCCGGCACTCAAGGTTGCTTTTGTCCATTTAAAGTGACACATTAACAGCACACTATCATCTGCAGCTACTACAGATCACTGTTCGCTAGATAACCCAGTTAAAATAGTCATTTAAAATATACTGAAAAAAACACATGCAATTATGAAACAGACTAACTGTGCCAGCAGTGACAGGCGGCCAACTTTATGATCCCTGAATGTCAACAAGCGCTCGGTCCCAGCTGTGTGCCTCACTTTGTACTCCCTGTTTCCCTTGTTTCAAACTTCTTGCAGTATTTATATTATTTGCAGCGTTCTGCTTATGCAGCACTTTAAGTAAATGGTGTGTATGTTTCATCAAGTTTCTGAAGACGTTTTGTTCATTTGCATGTGTTTTAACACATTTCAGTTTTTATATTTGCATTGTTTCTGAAGCTGCTGCACGTTTCTCCTCGTTGAAGTGCTTTGGGCTGTTGTAGCTCGTTTGCATACAGTTGAACTCCAGTACTAGTAGCTTTCTTCAGTTTTGAGTCATCATATGGCACATTCATCTGTTTTCTTTTCTCTATATAGTCCAATATTTACAGTTACAATTTGTACAATTACAAACTCACAGTATTTATATTACTGTACTTTCGGTTTTATCTCAGAATCTGATGCAAAAACCCAAATATTGCGGTGTTTTAGGTGCTGGAGTGACGGTTTATCATCCAACATGACTCACGGAGGCGGCTGCATGTCAGGGTCGCCCTCCCCTCTCCTCTCCAACCACCCCCCCACCCCTACATCCCGGTGCCAAACGCTCCTCCGTTCCTTTGCCAGCTCCTCTTGGCCCCTCGCCTGATCTCAGTGAATCATTTCCCGCGCCGGGCAGCGTCTGGGTTAACGGCGGCGCCGTGACAGAATGTGTTTCCTCTCTCAGGCTAATTGAATTGAAGGTGCTGCAGATTCTCCGTCCTCTCCGCAGACGTAGTTTTGGAGAGTTTTCGCTCTCCATCACCGCCCTGACAGGACACTGCGCTCACACAGGAGCAGGGGCTGATGGGATTGGTCCTGAGTGATGCTGTTCCCCTCATCCTCAGCTCTCCTTCAATTCATTTCCCTCACAAACTGTTAAAAACACAAAGACAGAATGGAGATCTGTGGAGTGGGACACCAAGCTCTCTTTCTGACTTAAGTCCATATTAGTGTTAGAAATATCTTGAACTTAAACAATAAAAACACATGTCAGGAATTCATAAGATAGATGTTGATTTCCTTTTTGTTGGAAATACTCAACTAAAGTCCCGCTGTTATTTGACTTGAAAAACAGAAGAAGCATTCTGTGTTTTATAATTTATGATCTTTTACACTTTCCACCTGAGTAAATGCACACTCACGCTGCATATTTACATTATTATGCAACAAATCGTTTCAAAGTGAAGTGTTTTCAGAATGCACTTTGTTGAAAACATTGCAGTGTTTAAGAGCATGCTTCGGACAGTATGTGCTAACATGGCAGCTGCAGAGAGAGTGAGACAGAGGTTTGAGAAATGCCCGGAGGAGAAGAGAGCAAGCCAAGCGTACGGCAATTCACACACACACACACACACACACACACACACACACACACACACACACACACACACACACACACACACACACACACACACACACACAGCAGAAGGGCGAGAGAGGCACATACTGTATCTGATGAATAGCTCAAATGGTATAGAAATAAAGGAGGACAGTATATACATGCACCTCCGCCACACACACACACACACACACCTCTCAAAGTGTATTACTTGCAAGTTAAAGTGAACCTAATATAAAAAATTAACTTATTTTGGGAAGATAACTGACGTCCCATATTTATCAAAATGCATATATTTGATTTCAGTTAATCTGAAAGTAACAGAGTGTAGAAATACTCTGGTGTATGTTTAGATTTCATTTTCATAATGGTCACGTTTCACCCACCGCCTTCATTGATAATACACCAGAGATCGCACAGCCAAACCTGATTGATTCTATATCTACAAACACCACAGTTTTGGTGTTGAGCAGAAACAGATTTAGTTTTTTGTCTTGGTGCTGCGTTTAAGATCAAGGATCTCTGTTAAATCTCCGACTCAAAATTAAAGATAAAATAGGACTAAATAACAGGTCTGCCGTTTGTATAGCTGCTTTAAAGTGTGTAGATTGTGTTGACATGTTTATGATCAAACATATGGTATAACTGTGTTCGTGTGTGTGTGTGTGTGTGTGTGTGTGTGTGTGTGTGTGTGTGCAATACATGTTTTATGTTTCTTAATAAAGGTGCATGTATAATAGGAGACACATTCATGTTTATATTACGGGACTAGTTGATGGTGGAAGCCTCAACATGAAGACATGAAATATGTACGTATTAATAAGACTTGTTATATTGCTGCAGGTTTAAATATACACACAAACACAGACACACACTTCCTGCATGCATGCATGTAAAGTGGCTGCGGAAAATGTTGATATATAACATTTAAAAACAATATTGCTTCTGATTTTTGGTAAATTTAAGAAATGTTTGAAACGCTATTGCCATTGTGTTATCGATAGTTATAACATGGGCAAAAATGGCAAATGTATTACTTTGAAGTGATGTTTAAAAAAAATTGCTGGTGCAAGCCTGTTATATTCAAAGGGAACTTAAGGACTTTATACTGAATGTGTTTGTTAAGTGTGTGTGTGTGTGTGTGTGTGTTCCTCCTGAGGGAGGTGCTTGTCTGGTGGTCCGTGTCGATGTTTTGACCCAGAAATCTCACCCGCCTCTGTTTTATAACATCTTCCCTTCTCTCTTTGTCTGTAGTTAAAATGTGCCTCTTATTCTGCTTCACATCAAACTGTTCTCTTTGTTATGTGAAGGAATTAAAGTCTGCCCTTGAGCATAGCAACTTTATTGGGAGGAAACCGGCTCGTTATCTTCCAGTAAGAACATAATGTAAGATAAAGAACTTGCTGCAAAGTTAAATGAAAGAAACAAAGCATTTCTGTCAGTCTGTGGGAATGCCTTTTTCTTTAACGATCTACCGCTGAGGTCCTTGTTGTATATGTATACCGTGTAGTAGTACTCGCATCAAGCTGGTGTAATCACACGTACATAAATGCAACACAAAATAGGATGACTCAGTTCAGTCTTTGGTAAAACCTGAAGGTCTTTTTGGCCAAAACAGAGGGGAGGAAGAAGAAAACAACAACACAAAAGACATTGAAACATCATTAAAAACAGTGAAATGTTCAGTAATTTGATGTTTGAGCGTCAGCCTGAAGCTGGAGCAAGAGGAGTGCGGAGGAAGATTAGTCTGTGAACATTTCTATTAAACTCATCACACTGAACTCTTACAGCGTCATTCACAAACACACTCCCCAAAAAGGTCAAATACTGTCATAAAACAGCCAAAAGCTTCCACTTTAGGGATAGGGAAGTGAAGGAAAAGGTAGAAGAGGAAATAAGGAGGTTCATAAGGAAAGACAAAGACATCAAAGGAGGAGGAAGGATTAGAAGAGGTGTAGGGGGAAAGGGGGAGATGAGGAAGAAAGTAATGAGGAACAGTACAGCAGCCAACGAGAAGCTTAGGAAGGAAGTGACGAGGTAGATGAGGACGGAAGGAAGTAGAGGAGTTAAGGAATTAAGGCTGTAAAGATTAAAAGGATGAAGTAAGATATGAAAGGTTAGGGAATGTAAATAAGGAGTAAACATGAAAGGAGAGTGTAGGGAAATCAAGGAAGTAAATGAGGAAAGGAAAGAAGAAAGTAGGGACAATAAAATTGGGAAGAAAAATGTTCGGAAGGAAAGGCTCAGAGCAGCAAAGACAAAGTAGACAAGGGAAATAGAGAAGGGGTTAAAGGGAAAAAAGGGGAGAAGGCGAAAATCGTCAGGAAGTATGACAGTCAAAGAGGAAGTTGAGAAGGAAAGGAGCAAAGGACAAAGGAATAAGTGAGCTGTTGATATCCTGACGTTGTTTTGCTCCATCCATACTTTGACCTCTTCTCTCTGTAGACTTTAATACAACCTCACCTGACTTCTTGTTTTGCACCTGACACACATGTCAGTATTCCCACAGCAGTTAGAGAGCCTGAACGAATCGTGAACATGAACCTGCTCCTTGGGAGGAAGGTCTCAATTAATTACAAGAGAAAGGTACATTTTGTGCAAATATAGAAGTAAAATCAAGTGTGTACGTGACCAAATGTCCGAGCAAAATGGAAACGCACCTCAGGAGTGTGTGTGTGTTTGTCTGAGAAAGACAGAGTGGATGACAGCTTCTGATAAGGATGGAAAACAGAGCTGTATTTTCCTTTGATGCACACACACACACACACACACACACACACACACACACACACACACACACACACACACACACACATGCACACGCACAACCTCAGAAATCAGGTTTGGGAGCTGTGAGAAATAAATGCATGAAAGGTTGAAAAACGAGGCCTGTCTAATCATTCAATTAGGATCCAAGGCAGATGGTCCACACACACACACACACACACACACACACACACACACACACACACTTTACACTCTGGCAGTCTAGCTCTCTCTGAACTCTGTAATCCTATAGCCTCTCTCTCTCATTGTAACTGTATACTCGATCGCCCCGTTTACTGTTAATGAGACACTTGTCGGCTTGCTCTTCATTACCTGAACATAATAATTTCACTCTATATGTGGAGATGGCAACATGATATCTACCTGCAGATTAAACACTATTACATCACCACAGTGTCCTGGTTTGATTCTAGGTTTGGGATGTGTTGCAGCTAATACAATCCACAGTGTCCTTAGGAGGTCACGTTAAGTGTAATAAGGTCCAGCTTTAAATAAGTGTGTTGTTTTATCTTTGGCTATATATTTAGGATTAGATACTTTTATACTATTATAACTATTGTTTTTGTTATTATTGGACATTTTTCCTTTTAACTTTTTATATTTTAACCCATTTTTATTTTAACTTATATTTATATAAACAATATTTCAATTTGATCTTTTAATTTATTTCTTATTACCATCACATAACCTAATTTCCCCAAGGACAAATAAAGTATTCTGATTCTGATTAGTAAAGGAAAATGCTCACTGAAGACGAAAAGTACACAGCTTTAGAGAAAGTTGCTTGACTTAAGCATATATGATGAGATCTGAACTGTCGAGGCTCTTCATTCTATGTTGGTATTTATGAATTGTTCTGTGTGTGTAGCTGGTACACTGGGCCAGTCAGCAGCAGGATCAGGATGAGAAGATGGCTGGCTGTGTGTTTCCAATGGGACCAGAGAGCTTTCAGCGCTTCACGCCGGACTCCCTGGCGGCCATCGAGCAGCGCATCGCCCAGGAGCGGGCACGACGCAACAAACACTACCAGGAGGTACACACACATACACAACATTGACAAACAACAAAAACAATTTAGGGAAATAAAGAAGGAAGTACAGAAGCAAAGGGACGGAGGAGATTACAATGTAAACATGGCGGTAGGGAAGGGAAGGAGAAAGTAAAGAAATACAGGAGGAGTTAGATGAGGGAAGAAGAAGGAGAGGAGATTGAAGGGAATAACAAAGGAAGTAGAGGAGGGAAGGAAAGAAGGTGACCAAGAAGGAAAGCAGGAGGTAGAGGAGGAAAGAAAGAGGTGAGGTGAAAGGGAAGGAGGATGTATTATTATTATGATTATGAAAGAGAAACTAGAAGATTACATTTTGGAAGTTCAAGCCTGACGAAAAGAAAGAGTTCTGCAGGCAAATGTGAGATGTGTTACAGGGGTGGTGTTGTTCTCTGTTTGGGTGTGTGTTTGTGTGTAGGACCTGGGTGACGTGGTGCTCCCCCGGCCCCGGCCCGACCTGGAGGCAGGGAAACAGCTGCCGCGAATCTTTGCCGACATCCCATCTCATCTGGTTGGCGTTCCCCTGGAGGACATCGACCAGTACTACTTCAAAGGCAAGAGGGTAGGTGACCCAGTGAGAAAGTGTGTGTGTGTGTGTGTTTGTGTTTGGAAATACCCTGTCATTCCTTTTGGAGAATCCCTCGAAGATAAATCGACTCTTTGGCAGCCTACATCACGCAAGAGCAGAGGACAGGCAAGCTAATAAAAGCTAAAAAGATTGTCCTTGCTGCCTCTGAGCTTTTTGCACATATTTAAAATAGGTAATATTCAGACTTCTGCAGCCTCATGCAAAAACAGTGCATGCATTTATAGTTATAGTATATTTATTATAATAATAATATACATTAAATATTATTAGTTTTTTTCTGTATTATTAATATTATTTTTGGGTTATTTTTAATTTTTATTTACTACCTTAATACTTTGTTTATTTTTTCATGTATAATTTATGTTTATTATTACAATTATTATTAATTTATGTAGTTACTTAGATTGTTAGTTAGTTTGTTAGACAGTTAAGCAGTAAGCTGCTGAAGTTGCTCAAACTGAAATAAGAACTTTAAAAAGTCTCTCTGTCTCCCCTGCAGACTTTCATAGTCCTGAACAAAGGGAAGGCCATCTTCCGCTTCAGTGCCACGTCCGCGCTCTACATCTTCAGCCCCTTCAACCCCATCCGCAGAATCGCCATCAAGATCCTGGTGCATTCATATCCTTCTTCTCTCACTGTTCTCTGCATGATGGTCTGCTGCTGGGGGGGACCGTGTCTGAGGGCAGAGGTTAGAGGTCAGATACAGAGCAGTGTGTGTGTGTGTGAGTGGGTGTAGGTGTGCGGCTAGGCCACCCTGACGGCAGTGTGTGATGATTTAAATATGATGTGTGCTCCGTCTCTACCAGGCGTCTGCTGCGACTGCAGCCTCATCACTGCTGCATACTGAGTGTTGGTTCATACTGAGGTGCAATTTAGAACAACTTGCAATTTTCTTGATGGAAATGTTTAACTTTTTTTTGCACTTATAGTTACTTTTAACACTAACTCTAACACTTACTCGTTTTCAAAAGTGATAAAAAAACAGATGGGTTTAAGACACAAAAATCAAACTCTTAAAACAGTTGAGGGAGTTTAATGTAATAGTGTTTCACATATATATTAAAAAAATACAAAAAGCACACAGTGACACAAAAAACTAAAGGGAGAATGGAAATAATAATGAATAAAATAAATAAATAACAAAAAGCAAACAAAACTAATAATATTAATGTGCTTGGATAATATACCTTATATTTGTTTTATAGTTATACCAACTTTAGTAATAATATATGTATTTATTTTTCTGCAGTTTTTCAGGGTTATTTATGTGTTTTTAATGTGTAGTGACCATTCCATAAATCTGAACTCCATTACATTACCTGATTACCTTCAGCTGAAACCTGACGATTAATTAATTTTTGCTTTAATGGCAAACATAATAAATACACTGACAAATGAGAGGTTATGAGAATTATCTTCCTGAGTTTTCATCATAAAAAAGGCAAGCAGCCAAAAGAGGAGAGGTTATAAGAGGTTCTGAGTAAAAGAATGTGAAATCAACATATTTTCTTCCTCAAATGCAGTCAAGAAGGTATAAGAAGGATGGTATAAGGTATAAACTCATCATATACTTTTATATCAGACTGTTCATTGGCCATTTGGCTGATTTAAATTCATAAAAAGATTTGCAGTTTGCAGGGTAGAGTACACATTTCTAGAAAAACATTTACCTTCTGTATAAAAAAATCCAATTATGTAAGACTCAGCAAAACATCTGCATACTGCAATACAATTTCCCAGCAACCAAGATCTTTATCATTAGCAACACTGATCTTTATAATATCACGATTAAAGTTTCTGCTGGATTTGAATACATTTTGAATAAGATTTTTGCTTTAAATTGTCTGATAAATTGTCAATTTTGCACCTGCTCCTATAGCAGGATGATGTCCAGGCATATGAAGAGGTGACGGTCTGTTTACCAATCATGTAAACTGTGTGTGTGTGTGTGTGTGTGCGTGTGTGTGTCTGAGTGCTCATCCCGTCGGTCGTATTTCTGAGTCAGATATCATCTTGAGCTGTCTGGACAGCTATAAACATGACCAGTAAATATTCCCTATCAAGGTGGCCCCTGCACACCACACACACACACACACACACACACACACACACACACACACACACACACACACACACACACACACACACACACACACACACACACACACACACACACACACACACACACACACACACACTCACACTCATGGTCTGCTACACTGTGAATTTCCACCCGTGCACCTACTGGCTCTGTCAGGTGTGTTTGTTGTGTTTTTCACACACCTGTTGGTCGTTACATAACGTGTTAATTTTGAGTTAAAGAGTTATATTTGGTGTAATATTTAAAATTATAGTAGTTTGTTCAAATGCATATGCAAACATACATGGCTATATACTACGGTGCATGTATTGTGATCTGAGGAAAATACATTTGTTGGATGTCAATGTGCAAAAATCCCAAGATCCTTATAAAGGTATTCATTATTTTGCAAGTGATTTAATCTCTTCTGTTTAAGGTTTGTGCAGTGGCATTGATGCCTAAGTTGCAGTGAAAATAAATAAGTGCAGAACACTTTGAAAGTGGTGGAAATAGAGGCATGGTATTGTTTTAAGATGGGACCCTTTCTCTGGAATGAGAATATTTTGATGCAATAATTGAGACTTTTTGAGTCAGTGTGCACTCTGAGTCAGTGATTTGCTTCCACTTAAAGGTCCCCTATTATGCAAAATGCACTTTTTGCTGTCTTTTACACATAAATATGTGTCCCCGGTGTGTGAGGAGTCTCACAAAGTGTCCAAAAATACAACACTCTCTCTTTTCCTCCTTACCCACATCTCTAAAAACGGGGGTACAAACGAGCTGATCCAGATTTGCTGCCGATATGACGTCATATCGGAAATTTGGGCTGGCTTTATATTGAACTCCTGGCAACGTCCCACCCACGTGACACTTCCCAACCTATTGTCCGCAATATACAGTTGCGAGCTGAACCCCCTTCGCAGCACCTCTGTGTGTCTGTGTATTCAGCAGGATGTCCGCAGGAGGGACTCAGAGTTGTTGTTTATAATACGTATAATGTCTCTGTTCTAGTGGTAAACACTGAGAAGTGTTTCAGAAATAATGCTTGATGTGGTTTGGCAGCGTTTAGCTGAGTTTCTCCGTTAATTTAATTGTATATGATCTGTGCTCATATTTAAATGTTTTCATGTACATGTCTTTGTAAAGATAAAGTTTTCCCAAATAATCAAACTTGATGTTAATTCTAATCTTAAATATGGCCATTACATAAACATTTTATTTTAATGTTTTACTTTTTATTAGAAGATGTATCAAGAGGTCAAAAGTGACACTAGATTCCAGATGATAGAAAAGTGGAGGTAATATAAAAAAACCTTTAATAAAAGGGAAATCCAGACGTCAGAGCCGCAGTAAGAATCACATTGCTTATAAGAATTTAGGCGTAGGTCAAAAACAAAGAAGCCGAACTGTGAATGTAAATAAATATATCAATCTGTAGGTTAGGATCTTTGCCAGTCGCCCCGTCCCACGCCACGCCGGCGTCCTGACAGATATGACCTCACACCCAAAACTCAACACCAGCCCCCTTCATATCTCCCCCCTCCCACCCCCACTCACCTCACACTCGTCTATTTTTACCGGGGGAGGCGGCGGGTGTTGAGAGACGTCGAACGGTGGACACGCTGCTGTTGTCGGGGGATAAGAGGGGGGGAGAGGTCGCCGTGGAGGTGTGGCACTGCTGATGTATGTGTGTGTTTGAGTGTGTGTGGTCAAAACAAAACTTAGAACAAGTGTGTGTTGCTGTAAGGGTACAAGCTGCAGTGGTGAAGTGGAGTTTTAGTGTGTGTGTGAGTGTTTTTATAAGTGTGTGTGAGATCAAGTGTTTGTTGGATTCATGCCCGACCACAGTGGCGCCACCATGACAAGCTGGAGTGTGAGGTGGACACACACACACACACTGGAATGTGTACAATAAAAATGCACGTTTCATTATGCAGAGAAAAACAATAATAACATGATGAGAGTGAATTAGAGTAAAACGAGTCAAATAACTAAATAAAGAAAAAGTATAATAAAGAAAATGGAATATATTATTATAAACGATATAAATAATAAAGAAACTGTAAAATAATGAGATGAAAGGAGGGTAGAACACACACACATTGCAATTGTGTGTTTTCTCTAATCAGTATTAGCACCACCTGTCCATTCTGACAGAAAACAGTGTTTGACTACATATCCCATGGGGCTTTGCTTCGGAGGACACCCATTTGACTCTGTGTCCCCTGAGGCGTTGCTCCGGGAGCATGTTAATCACCAGCTGCGTCTCGTGGTTTAAAAAACATTGTGTAAGCACAGCTTTTGCACAAGATTATTGACATTTCGTTTTTTTTTTACATCCTGAGGTATTTGTCGAGAGAAGTCCAAGAGAAGTGGATTCAATTAATCCATTCAAATTCTCAAGCCCAGGAGGCATTTAGGAGACGTTTTGATTTAATTTATATGCAAACTGTAATAGAATTGAACGTTCTGTTACTTTAATGTGTTTAGAGCTGTCTGCAGCATGTTTTGGGAAACTACATGCAATAAACAAAATACACATTTACATTTGAAATGGCCTTTGAGGGTAACTCCTTCAGTTTAATAATACAACATATTAGAAAAACCTTGTATTATGCAAAGATTGAAATACATATTTAGTCTAATAAGTGTCGGCTCAGTATCCCATAATTGATAAAGGGAGTATCTCACCAACTCAAATATGATACAATAATTGGCATTTTGATCATTCAGGAAAATATTTGATCATTTCTAAAATAGAAGCATTGGTTACAGTGTTGGATTTAATGTGAAAAAGAAAAGTATTCCGACGCTCAGAAAGAGAAAATATTGATTGATGGAGATGAGGGAGATGTGGAAAGAGGGAGGAAGATCCCGCGGAGGGTGTGGGAGGTATAATGACATTACCTGTATGGTGGCCTGGGAGGGCCATAACAGCAGGTCTGTCATTACGGCGTAATTATCTCCTGGCGGCACGGGGGGACGTTTGCGTTGTTTTTCAATCGCTAACCCTGTTACCTCGCCGTCATTACAGCCGGCACTCAATCAACAATTACCCCGCGGCTCGAACAACTTTCAGCTGGAGTTTGGAGTGTGTTCCTGCTGCCAAATTACAATAATTAAGATTCATTTATAACTTTGATTGACATCAGACCGAGGGCTCTCCCACCTCTTGTGTGTGAAGGTGATATTTAACATGTAGCGCTGCCTTCTGACACTTGGGAAAGTTACCGCGTCATAATGCATGATCCAGGAATCACTTCATCTACACCAGGGCTCTCAAAGCAATTTGTAACCTATGGACTGTTTCTGATCTGATGTTTGAACAATTTATAAAAAAAGAGAAACCAGAGTTAAGGTCTTGTGCTTATGCGCCTCCTTTTTTCTGTCGAGATGCGGGTTACATGCATATTTATTCAAAATATCCTCACTTCCAAATGTTGTCCGGCTGAGATGTGGAGAGATGACATACCTTGGACACTGAAGGTAGCATCTCCCTGGTTCCCTTCACAAAAATCCAAGGGGATTTCTCCATTGTCTATGGATTATAGCAGAAAAGAAGCTTAGTGGCACGTCTATGTTATTTATACTTTAGCAGGATGATCACTAAATATGAACTCTACTTAGTGGTTTTTAAAGTAAAAAGCTAAATTAGGAACTATTACACTGTCTCATGATGTGAGGATGTGGCATGCGGACATGGAAAAACATATGCTACCTTTCAGTTCACTTCCTCTTTATGAAGCCTCTAATTGGAGATCAGATAGAAGTATCTAAAATAAAAAGAAAGCACATGTAAAACCGCTTTTAAGGCCGATGTTCCTTAATTTCCATTATTATATAACATTTAGCTGACACTCACTGAGGGAAGAAGTCCTAAAAGCTTGGCCAACGTTACACTGAGGACATTTACATTTTTACATTTGACTCTGTGCTCTTATCCGCAGTGACTAAGAGCGTTTATCACAGGAAAGAACACCAAATTGACTTTCTAATTATCTTTCTGGCACTTCTCTGCTAAACTCCACAGACCGGCGAGCCAGCAAACTGTAAAAACTATTTTTCACTCGACAATTATGTTTTATTTCCAGGCAAGAGTGTCAGAAATCTAAAGTTACATTTCACTTGAGTTCATTCAAATTTGCCAAAACAAATACAAACACAACTTTTGTTTATTTATGGTTGTCAAATAACAAGTGAATTAATTGTAATATATTATCTTTATTTAAATCTGATTCACAATCGCAATGCTTTATGTATCCTGAGAATTAGATTCGTGATTGCCTAATAATAATTGAATAACAATATTAAATAAACATGAGAGTTTAAAGTAATAATGAATCTAAAGATATGTATGTGAACACAAGAGGTTAAAGCAGCATGTTCAATATAAGATACACTGAAATATAAATGAATCAAGGACACCATGTTTCACAGCTGCGAACACGACGTGCCTTTGTCGTGACGGATAATGTTTTTCTCTCATGTACATGTATACATAAACAGTTTATTTTTCCTTGACCTGCTTCACATTATTCAGTCTGTTCATCATGTGCACCATCCTGACCAACTGCTGCTTCATGGCGATGTCCGAACCGGCGTACTGGGCCAAATACCTGGAGTAAGTACACCTGTCTGTCTGTTTGTCTGTCTGTCTCTCTATCTCTCATTTTGGAAATCAGTGTTAATACAAAGCTTATTTTGGTCTAATGCCCTTATTTTCATTTTCTGCCACGTGAATATGCCGTTCACTCTTGTTCAAACTGACACGATCAAGATTAAGCCAGTATCTCTCTTTTAGTTTCTGCAGATCTCCATCTTTCTGTCACTGTTGCTAACAAACAGTTTTTTGCTTTTCCATTTACATCATGCTAGCAGTCAACACAATACCTTTTACGGTCTTATTGAGCACATAAAGCCTAATGTGTAGGAAAAGGTTCCCTTTGAAAAAAAGGATTATCTTGCAGACACATATTACAAAAAGGTTGACAGGTGAAATGTAAACCGTTCTTTATGTAGGGTTAGTTCTTCACAAGATATCTCCTCTCTGCTGACGTGCCTCCTTCCTTTCTGTCTGTCTCCGTATGCTTCACTTCCTGTCGGTTCAAACTTGTTTCTGGGGACAAAATAAATAAGTCAAGGATTGCCGGTGGAGAGTTGAGGCTCTGCTCATTTTATGAATATATTTATTGGCTTCTTCTTCCCCTTTTCTTTCCTTTATTCTTCTCAACGTATGTTTTTCTTCCCCCCTTTCTACGTCCTCCTGTCCTCAAACTTTTCATCCCTAACATTTGTCATTTCCCTCTCCACCTGCTTCCTCTTTGTTTCCTGTCTACTTCCTCTTTTACTTCCATCATCTTATATTAAGTGTTTACTCCCTTTTTGTTTTACATCTCTTCCTCCTTTCGTCCTCCTCTCATGCTCCCCTCTACGGCCTACCCTCTTCCAACTTTCTCTTCCTGCTTTTTATGTCCTTGTTGTGTCCTCTTCTGTTGCTCCTGTCTTCTTCCTCTCTCTACATTATCATCTATTGTTTTTTGCTTGTATTCATCCCTCCTCTTCTTCCACCTTTCTGACTTTAAATGCCCTCTGGCTTCCATTTCCCATTTTCTCTTTCACTTCTCTTCGTCAACTCGCTTTACCTCTTCTCCCCTTTATTTCCTATTCTCCCATTCCTCTTTTTCCTTTCTCTCCCAATCCTCTTCCCTTACAAATATGTCACTTCATCGATCTCAATCTTTACCACCTTCCTGTTTTAACTCCCCCCCAGGTACACCTTCACAGGTATCTACACCTTTGAGTCGTTGATAAAGATCCTGGCGAGGGGGTTCTGCGTGGGGCCCTTCACGTTCCTGAGGGATCCCTGGAACTGGCTCGATTTCAGCGTCATTGTCATGGCGTGAGTCACACACACACACACACACACACACACACACACACACACACACACACACACACACACACACACACACCACACCACACCACACCACACCACACCACACCACACCACACCACACCACACCACACCACACCACACCACACCACACCACACACACACACACACACACACACACAGTCTTGGCTTCTCTTTCACTCCAATGACATGTGTTTTTAGTGTGTTTCCTCGACCTCTGTTCTGCGATCAAAGATGGAGAACATCTTTTTCAGTAAAAAATAAATGTGAAATATCAGCCTTTAGATTCAGTCACTAGAATTAAAAGCAGTAGTTTCTTCTGAAATATCCTCTTCCTGTTTCAAATTCACGATGCTGAAAATCAGTGGTTAGTCAACAACAGTCTAAAAGCAGAGAATTTCTCTCATAAACCTAAATATTTTTGAAATGGTTGGATCTAACTCACTGATCATATCTCGCAAATTATTTTATTTAAGTGTTTTTGTCTTTGTCTTGTGACTTTTCCCTTTGACTGTCCGTGACGTGCTATACTCCCTCCTGGATGGCCGTTAACTGATCCTCCTGTTGAGCGAGACGGCCTCCCTGAGAGCAAATAGCTGCTCTCAGCTGTTCAGAGTCGGCTGAGTTCATGTTTTGGCCAGTTCGTACTGTTACGACTGAGAAAACGGGATAGAACTCAAATGCACGACTCACACAGGTTTTAACAAACAAAGGTTTATTCAAACCAAAGATCCACTATGATGGACAAAAAACACAAACACAAAATCACTCTTAAAGAGGGAAAAACACTGGGAGCATAAAAAAACAAAAGCAACTAAATCACGACGTGGCTCTAAGCTCTGAGGAGTGTTCGTGGCTTGATGACACTGGTAGAAAATCACCATGAACAAAAACAAACTGGCACAGGACAAAGGGCGACGAGGACAATAAATACACCAGGTAATGGGGAAGAGGTGGAAACAATCAGGGGCGGGCGGACAATCACAGGAGAGGGAGGCACACAAAGAAGGGAGTCAGAGATTCGGAAACGAGAGGGAAGGTTACTATTCAAAATAAAGGGAAAAGTCACAAGACAAAGACAAAAACACTTAAATAAACTTAACATAATTTGCGAGATACGACACTGATATTTGTTGAGTATGATTTAGCAGGTTATTATAGGTATCATCAATATATATTGGTACTTAACACATAATCACCATATTTCAAAACATCATGTGCTGATTCTGTTGTACTGATGATAAATAGTCAGATCACAAAGTTTTCCCCATATTCATGATAACGCATTACGTATTATAATAATAATAATAGTAATAATTATAATGGCCCCCAAATGTGATATTTTTCAAGCTTTAACTTCTCTTCAAATTGGCCTCACTTGAGTTCAAAATATGTATGAACATATTTATTCTAAGAGAAGTATAACAAATTGAAATATTCAATAAGAAACACAAATAGGTCACTTAACTCTTTGTTTTAATAGAAATTCTAATTGTTTTTTTCAGTAACATGCATTTATTTGCCAGTACATTTTAAAAGGAAAGCTTAAGGCTCAACATTAATTCACTCTCAAATAAATGACTGATTTTAGGGCAAAAAAACAAAACAAAACATGCATACAAATTAGTGCAAAAACGCATCTTGATTATTCAAATTTACTAGCTGACGTTTGTTATATTTGGTTCATAACATACAGTACATTCAACACTTCTAAGGGGAGCACTTACGCAACATGAGCTGCTGGAAGGCTTTTAATGTGAAACATCTGTGCAGGAAATGAGCTGCAGAGCAGAAACGGCATGTCATATATCAGAGGGCAGGACACTCCTGTGATGTGGTGATGGGATTATGGCTGAGGAATTAAAAATAAAGACGAATAGACGGCCGTCTCTGCAGCGGGGGGTTGACGTCAGAGTGTTTGTTAAATGCTGACACTTCTGCAAAGTCAGGAAAAACTGCGGAACTTTGTCTCATTGTGCTGTCAGTCCGAGAGAAAACTTCTGCCGTTGTATTTCTCTTATAAACTTTATAAGTCAGAGCGGGTAAAAATAAGCCCCACTGTGATCAAAGTCCATGTTCCTTTTCTATACTGTTGACATTTACCAACGTAATGTACGTCCCAAAAATGTGATTTACTTCAATTTTATGCAATTTGTTACTTTTACTTTACCATAGTTCACAACTTATCGGACTTTTGGCTCCACTCTGTTCTGCTTATTAGGAATAGCAATAATATCTTCCCCTAAAGCAGTGATTGGGTGTTAAAATATGGTGCGTTTTTATTATAAATAATTTACAAATACTGGATACACATTAGGATAAGACAACACTTAAAAAAAGCCCCTCTGTTATAATAGTCCATGTTTCTTTTCTATAATGGTGGAAAGTTAAGTCTTTTTTTATTATAATTTACCATATTCCATAACACAGTTTCAACACGTTTTACCAAATTACCAAATAAGGAAGAGAAAATCAATATAGATGAATGTCTTTTCACTAGATTGTTCTACAAACCTGGACATATACTGCTAATCTCATATTTGTCCGAGATATAGCTTCTGTTGTTCCAAAGTGTCTTTGTGATGTTTAGTTTAAAGTGAAATGGATCAAATTTGATCACTTTCTGCTGAGTAATTGGAGTTAAACAGCACTGTGACCTCGGCGGGATTTGAACCCGGGCTTTGTTGCTCCACCTGTTGACCTCTGCTCTCCTTGAATCAAATCCGTTTTTTTGCAGGGTGTCCTGTGTGGGTGTAGGTTACGATGGGTGTTGCTTGACCCTCCATTAAAAACGCACCTCCCCGGGGGGGTGACGATGCATTTTTCAGATTTCTTGGCCCCTGCTTGATTACAAGACAATAATTTCAGCAGCAACACTCAAATTTCAGAGCATCCTGAAAACTGGTACAATCTGGAAGATGGTCCTCCGGACTGAGTTGTTGTTAAAACAAAAAATTCCACCAAAAATGTTCCTTTTAATAATGACCCTTTATATTTATATATAGTAAACATGGCTCTTCAAATTATATTTCCGTTGTAAAGTACAGTATAAATTATAAAATGCATGCTTTCCTTTGATAGCCCTACTTTACCCTGAAACCTCAAAGGATCACATTTCCTAAAATCCCTTTCATACAGTCAACCATCTGTTATTTCTATTTTCATCCATACAAAAAAAGATTCTGCAGCTCTGAGTGTTCCTTCTGCTGTTGACCCGTCGTAATGTCTCATAAAGAAAAAGAGCGTAACCTGTCCACTCCGCTAATTGAGTGACTGATGGGAAATCACTGGCGCTTGGTTTGGTTAGCGATCAGGTGGCGATCAATCAGAGAGCTATGGAGTGGGGGGGCGGTCAGCGAGGGGTGCCTGAGGGAAGATAAATGATCTCAATGAACTGATGGATCAATATTTGACCCGAGGCTGGGCTGCGGGGTTAGTAATGAAGCAGTGTCACCTCCACTGAGTGCCACCAGCACATCTAAAGTCCTGATGAAGGTGAGGAGTCTACAAGACCACAAGCCCTGCCACCTGCAACCTCAGAGGGGAAGCATGAGCTATGTAGTCCTTTGTCCTTTTGTAACCACTTCCCCTCAGTGAAAAACATCATGGGGTCAAAGGAGGGTGTGAAGGAGAATTCATCAGAGAATACACTGACACTGGGAGACGTCTTCATGATGAGAAGGGGGGTGTAATTGCGTCTGTAGATCCGTAATTACGTGTGATATCACACCACGTGTTCCCCATCAATTAACAAACCTCAAATAATTTGCTTAAGGCCATTATTAGTCTCGGCTTATACCCATAAGTCCACCTCGCCTTGAATCAAGGAATGCACAGGTGTCTTTGAATGACTGTGAAAAAGGCATTCTGGGAAATTGAGTCTTTGAGGCAGTTTTAGGGAAAACAAAGACACATCAGAGAGAAAACTACACAGATTTCATTGAAATATACTTTAAATATGTCACCTGCTCCTTCCTTCATCTGCCATCTACTGTTACACACACACACACACACACACACACACACACACACACACACACACACCAAACACCACACACACAATGTCAGTAGGTGTGTGTCCTTGAACCAAGGGCCGTCCTGCGGTCAGATGGCTCTTAAAGAGGACAGGGACACATAAGTCACCCCCCCCACACACACACACAGACACACAGACACACACACACACACACACACACACACACACACACACACACACACACACACACACACACACACACACACACACACACACACACACACACACACCAAGGATGGAGAACATGTTAAATGAGTGTGAGGTTGTCCAAACCAACCAAATATCACAAGTGCATGTATGGACAACACACACACACATGCACACGCACACGCACACACACATCCACACACACACACACACACACACACACACACACACACACACACACACACACACACACACACACACACACACACACACACACACACACACACTCACAGACACACACACACACACACACACTCCGCCCCTGACACATCACCCCTCTGTGCCCGAGCTTTATTAAAACCAGAGTGATGGTCTGTGAAGAGAGACACACACACACACACACACACACACACACACACACACACACGCACACTACATGTCTGATTGATGCTATCTACCCCTCCCACCGAGTCAGGATTCCCATGGAGACAGAGTCCAAACCACACGAACACACACACACACACACACACACACACACACACACACACACACACACACACACACACACACACACACACACACACACACACACACACACACATTCCGCCCCTGTGTTCCTGATGTAATGACATGTTAATGGCTACCATCACACAGCACACTCGTCAGCCATTTTCACTGCATTAGAGGAGCAACATTTTAAATCTTCTTAATAAAACCATCAATAAATACTATACAGTGTCAATTCAAAAACATCTGAGTTATTGCCATAAAGAAATGAGACTCTAATCAGGCAGAAGTGTAGCTGTCATCAACTATTACTCTTCCTTTTTTTAATATAATCCCGGAGGGAAATCTGATAACAGATACGGCAAAGCTTGTTGTGGTATAAGAATGTTAATAAGTACATTTCTGAAATATAAACAAAATTCATGTTACACATTTTATTTTATGTTATGGTTTATATTACTTTTTACAGATGAGATTTTTTAAAAATAATGTTTATTTAATAATAATAATATAATTAATGTTGAGGTTTGGATTCAACCAATATTTGAAAGGTTTCACATTGTGCCTCTTTCTCCATATTTTTGTATTTTTTACAAATCAATTTGTTGGAATAGAAAATAATCTTTGGATTAATCATAATTAAAATAAAAAAAGGAATATTTCAAAATGAGGTTCAATCAGCGATAAAATATTGAATAATTCATTTTTAAACAAAGATACAAAAACACACATGCTGACACTAACACATTTAGACATGTAACCAGTACAGTAACAGGGAAACCGGGAGGTGGTCCGTTTATACGTAGTCAAATATAACACAGTGAATAAAGCACTTTTTATATGCTAATTTTCACCGGGATCACAGATATCATGATGTGGATGGGAAAACAGGATGAAAAAATGTCTTATTTCCTGAGAAATGTTTCCCCTGATTGTGGTAAATGTAAACTGTTGGTGCTCTTCCTCCTCAGGGTAGTACTTTTGAACATCCCACAGTATTTTCAGACTTTGCTGTGTGTTTCTTCTTCTGTTGTATGTGTACACCCCCCACACTGCAGGCTGTTAACAGAGTTTATCAAAGTAGGGAACCTGCAGGCACTGCGAACCTTTAGAGTGCTGCGAGCCCTGAAAACTATCTCAGTCATCCCAGGTAAGCCTCACCTTCAGGGGGCGCCACGGACAGAAAACACTCGTCATCGTAACGTGAACGTCCTCTTCCTGTTCGTCCCATGTCTGCCATGTCCCCGCCCACTTTCTCCTCTCTGACCTACCAGGTGCCCAGGCTGTATTCACCTGACATGAATTGAAGACGAGGAAGGAAAAGTCAGACAAGTAAAAGCTGAAAGCATCTTCATGAAACTGGAGTTTGTTTGTTTTTTGAAGGCAAAAGGGTCCTCTATACTTGCCTTTAAAGACAACTTTTAGTCAACAAGACAGTTGACACAAAGCTAGACTTTTAAGGCTATCTACAGTAAACCTGAAAGGCTTACCTACTTTCATTATGTTGCCTAAAAATAACTATCCTTTTTATATTTAATTTCCCATTAAACTTTCTTTATCTGATGAGGATTTGATGTTTTAATATGAATATGAATAGTACTTTAAGTAGCTGCAACTGATGGATGAACTCACAGTTTCACAGTTTTTCTCTAGTCTGGCTCCTTGTGAGACTAGAGTTGACACTAAACTAAAATAGTAATTTGCAGAGATTCAAACTCTAGTTTATCTCTAGTTTACCTCCATGTGAGCAGCTTCCTTCCGTCTGACTTCCTCTTCCTCCACGCTCTTCCCCTCTCCGTCTCTCTTCATCTCTCTGTTCCTCGTTGTTGCTCGGTGTGTCACCCTCTGTGTGTGTCTGTTTTTGTGCTTCTGTCTCCGGCGTGCTGCAGATATGTCACTGAGTTTGTGGACCTGGGTAATGTGTCAGCCTTACGGACGTTCAGGGTGCTGCGAGCGCTCAAAACCATCTCTGTCATCCCAGGTGAGGAAGCGAAGCGCAGGGGCAGGAACATCAAACGCTCCCCTCCCCGGCCCGGGCCTGCAGGAAGATTAAACTCTCGTTCTGCATACTACCTGCTGAATAAATCAGATTTTAAAATGCACCTTTCATAAAGTACACAGAGGTAGTATGCAGAAAGAAATCTTTCTCATTATTAGTTGTGTGTGCACATCAGAGGCTCAGTAAACAGCGACATAAAGATATGTATTTACTCAATAAGCAAACAGGTCTCAGTTTGAGAAATCTAATATTGTAAAATAGATATTAATAATACACAAATATAAAAGATAAAGGGGAAAAAAAGAACACGACACTTGACAGTAAGTTAAGCAACTATACACTCTTTATTATGAATTGATACTAAATTCACATCTATAAGTGAGTTCCCGTGTGAGCGAGCGTAATTAGAATGTTGTTAAAATAAACGTTCTAAATTTAAACAGTTTTAATGAGTGACGCTTTGTCTAAATATGAACCTTTTCAATCAGGAACTATCTTAAACTATCAGAACTATCTTAAACAATATCTGACTCACTAAAATGCCTGGTATAGAATCACAAGTTGTTGAAATGTATTTAATTATATTATATAAATAATAGTTTAAGTGGGAAGTTCTGACAGTCCAATCATTATACTTATACTTTTAATGTCCCTTAAACTTCAATAATCTGACTGTTGAATTTGAGAGTTTGTTGTAAAAAGATAAAGATTCTGCAATTCTTAAAAATGTATTTCCTGTTACATTGAAACACAAACGTTTGATCGTATTTCATGACAAATCCAGTCTTAAACGTGGATCTGCTTTTAATGTCTAATAAAAGAGAGATTAAGATTACACATTTGTATCATAGATTTAACTTTAAACTTGAATCTTTTTCTCCCATTCCTGGAAACACAGTTATTAAATTGTGGATGTATTTCTCCACATCTGTCGCTTGCTGGCCTCTGTATGTCTCCACTGTGCATGTTAGCATGCAGCGCTAACAGCGTTATAAGCATCTTAAACATGTTCAAAACATCTCCATGCCATGGTCATGTTATAACAAAGTCTAAAACTTGTTATAACCATTTTAGCAACATGTGGAAAACATCTCATAACTAAATATATTCACGCTACTCATTCATTAGCTTACAGATGCTAAGAAGTGGAATTTTGATGCAAATTAAAGTTCTGTTTCTAATGAATTTACCAAATAAAAAAGTGCTCAAGATATAAAAAGTCAAAAAAGGGACCTTTATTTGGTACGATTGGCCGACGTCAACTTGTCTGCACCCGTTGTGTTCTCACTGTGTGTGTTCCTGCTGTTTTTACCACCTGTGTGTTTGTGTGTGTGTGTGTGTGTGTGTGTGTGTGTGTGTGTGTGTGTGTGTGTTGATATGTATGTTAGCGGGTTGATCGTTTTTCTTTTTGCTGTTGATGATGGTTACTTTTTTTCCCACGGTGGCGTTGTTGTACAAATTTAAACCATACGGCAGAGTTATATAATTGATGATTTATCTCTCTGGTGCATAAAGATGGCTGCCCTTTGGTTTGACTCACTTTGCAGCTAAAAAAAAAACTCCTTTTCAAACACAAATTAGAAACGTGTGTTTTTTGCTATTATTCTATTCTTAATTGTTTTTGCATATTGGGAAACGGCTGTAATATTACATTATGATAACGGTTAAGGCGGCAGCCATCTTTGTGGTCCATGATCATCTAATTAATAATAAGTTCACCCAAAAACAATTAAAATAATGTTCTATCAAAATGTATTTGATGTACACTTATCGATAGAAAAGTATTTATGGGATAATAGGGAAGTTAGTTTTATATTATTATATTGTTTTTGGGTAAACTATAACTTCATAAAGCTCCAATCTGAAACCTTTCTTTGAACTAGCATGTTTTTACCCGGATTTCTATGTTTAAAATCAAACTTCTATTGAATTTGAGATGTTTTCTTATGAAGTTATCACATCACCATTTAACGGACTTTTGACCTCGTGTGTGCCCTCTGGGTGGCGGCAGGCCTGAAGACGATCGTTGGCGCTCTGATCCAGTCGGTGAAGAAGCTGGCGGACGTGATGATCCTCACTGTGTTCTGCCTGAGCGTCTTCGCCCTCATCGGCCTGCAGCTGTTCATGGGGAACCTGCGGCAGAAATGTGTCCGCAGCACGACACACTGCCTCAACGACAGCATGTTAGCCAACGCCTCCTTCCTCTGCAACAACAAGACCTGGGCGTCACTGCACGACTTCATCAGTAATGAGGGTGAGGACACAGCTCTCAATACTTACTGTGATGTGGATTATGCATTGCTGTTTGCACTAATAAAGCAGCAGTTAGGTTCGGAATTCATATCTTTGCTGAGTTCATTGGTCATTGTTGCTCAAACACACAACTGAAGGCCTTTTAGATAAGTTATTTAAAGGCGGTTGTGATGCAAATCTGTGGTGAGAACGGAAACATGTTCTCATTGATACATAAAAAGAGTTATAACACAACAACAAAAAGACTCAAAATGGTGACAAGAGAGACAAGGGACTACAAGATACCCAAACTGTGTGTGTGTGTGTGTGTGTGCGTGTCCGTGTGTGCGTGCGTGCGTGCATGAACGTGAGGTCATATGAGGTCAGTTGGCGTAGATACACTATTAGACATGTCAGGCAATTGGCCAGGGAACATAATATACGTTATGTGGACATACCCATGGAACATACAAGCACATGCTGTACTATACACACACACACACACACACACACACACACAGAGAGGTCGAGGTTAGGGAAACACTTAACGCTGTCAGATGAAACCCGAGTGTGTTTTTTCCTTGTGACGTATGCTGAACCACCTCTGCACCCATCCATGTTTCCATTTCTTCTTCTACACAGTTTATGTATTTATTATGTGTAAATATGTAGTGTCAGTCCATCCCTTTTTCATGTTTATTAATCAGCTTTAACTTCAAATCCTTTTCTCCTTTCACGTCACAGTATTCTCTGTTTGGTCTGATCCTGTGATGAAATGACATTTACGAAAACAAATCAAATCTCTCTCAAAGCTTTCAGTTTTTTTCATTTGATATTGGTGTTATTCTGCATACTTTAAAAAGGGAAATAATAAATAAAATCACTACAAAATAACACAATTACTACAGTCAAATAAATCCAGCTGCATTTTTGCTCATCAAAAAAACTAAAATAAGATGTTTGTTTTGTCCGCTGCTGTATGTCGGTGTGACAGATGTGTTTATAAAGGAAGCTTCTTCAGTTTATCTACATAATTAATACCATTCAATTGACTCCTTCCTGTACCAAGAACATGGCTTCCATCTTTCCGAGTGTCTTTCTCCCTGGTAAGTGATTGTTTCTGGGGAGCCTGTGAAGCCTTGTGACACTTTACGAACGACCTTACACAACTCCTTTATGACTATAAGCAAACCATATTTTCCCCCAATTATTTCCGTCAGACAGCAGAAGAGAAGCCATGTTCAAAACACACCCCGGGACAAACACACTCCCTCGTTATCCAGAAACAGATGTGTAATTATTTAAAGTAATGACGTGTCGCAGAAGCAGTCTTTCTCCTCTGCGAAAGGGTGAGACCGCCAAAAATAAAATAAAGGCGACTTTGAGTTTACAGTAATGGTTTGCAGCTCTTTTGCTAATGGACCTTCTATTTATTCATTTCCAGTTTGCTTTGCCGTGCATCACATCAAACAAATGTCCCCTGCAGGCTTCCGTATCGACCCCTAAAAGCTGCCGTGAAACCCGAGAGCCGTTACAGCTCGGCTGATCTGAAAACGGTGGAGATCAATGTGGATGTTCTTCATGCTTAAACATTTCCCATCATGCACTGTTTGCTCTGTCTGGTCGGAGCGTCCCCGGAGCTGCACGTTCAATAAATGAATATCAACCGAGAACATGTAGAGCCGGTTTCATTTAAGCTGATATTAATCGTTGTATTCAAGAAATCCACTATAAACTGTAAATACTAATAAATATAATTATGAAAAATAATAAATAAATACAAATAAAGTAATAATATGAACAGTATTATTCCCATTATGAATTGGTTTGCTTCTTTCCCCCCTAAATTGAACTTTTAGTAATAATTTGAGAGTTTGATGAAAATCTGAAAATGTTGGGCTCCATTTCCCACTTAATTATTAATGAATAGATTGAAAACATGTTTTTAAGTGAGTGAAAAGGCAATGATAGTGTCATTACCTGCTGAAATGTGTATAATTATGAGTAATTGCAGGGTTAACTAACCTCCAAGTGTAGGATGGGTTGACGAAATGTCTTACATGAGCAGATACCCAACATCTTCTTATTTATTTAGGAGAAATCGACAGATACCAATTTGAAAAAGGTTTCGTATAAAGGCACTCAAATGTAGATTTTGAATGTTCTTCTTTAAGACATGTTATTGAATTAAAATGGCCACAACCATAAGACTTTAATGTTGTGTCCATGAAACACAACACAAATTCGGTTGCAGTTTTTTTCTTTCTACAACTAAAACAAGACATTGTTAGAATCTATTAACAATGTTTAATACATTTCCTTCTTGGCAGAGCAGACTGATGATTCTCATCATGTAAATGCTGCTCTTGCTGATGAAAATGCACAAGGGGAGGGTGGGTTGAGGTGTATTTAGCTTGCAAATAAATCAAATGAAGCCCACCCCCTTGTTGTCCTGCAGAGACAATTTCCCCATTTCTGCAGCTCTCTGAAATCTTCTCAAAGGGGGATTGTGCTTATAAAAACCTTTATTAAATGTCAGTCCGCAGACTAATATGCATCTATTTGGGGAAGTTTCTGAAGTTCCAGGTAATGACTTTAAGTAAACTGCTCCTATGTGCTTTGTCTGCCTCAGTGATTCATCTTAGAGCTTCACTTTGAGCAACTGAACAAAAGCACTTCAGAAGTTTTTAGCTGCAGACTCCCAGATGCACTTGATAACAAATGAATGTCTGCGCTGCTGAAAAGTTTAAGTGCCTTCAGCGGTCAGAGGCAAACACGAGCACCAGAGAACATGTTTACTTTGTCAAAGGAGTGAACTATGCACGTGCACCGCCAACATAAGAGAAGCAATACTTGGTTAGCTGTGACACGCGCAGGTTATACAGGCGATGGTTTCTGGAAACATCTCTGGTTTCCCTGAGTACATTCAGTGATAAAATAATGACACATTTTAAAGTATTTTTATTAAAATGCTTTTTAATCTCTAGACAAATAAACAAAATTCTCAAAACTGGATATATTTTATGATCAACTGCCACAATAAAAGAAGGAACACTTTAAGAGGTATTTGTTCTTTGTGAGAAGCTGAGTTTTTTTGGCTTTCTTTTTTCTGACTTTTAGTGATAATAACATGAATATAATAAATACTCAAAACTAGATTCCATGCAAAACTTTATTATCTAAATATTAAGCTTACTTTTTAATTATTAACAATATTAGTTTATGATATTTGAAAAAAAATAGAAAGGAAATCCCCCTTTTTAAATGGAACAGTCCAAGTTCAAATGAGCCCATTAGAAGCTCCCACTTCCTTGCAGGTGCATCAACTTATACAAGAAAGATGACTTTGAAATAAATACTTTTTTCTCTATGACATACTCGGGTTTTACAGAAAAGTGTTTGAAGTTTGCTCTTTTGTTACCCAGAGTACCTTTGGTGATAAACAGGACATGCATTGTAACATGTTCCTATTCTAATGCTATGTATTCACTCATTATTATACATACTCAACATTGGATCACTTGAAAACAACAACAATGTAAACTCCCTCAAAATGGAACAGTCCAAGTTCTATTGAGCTTATTAGAAGCTCCTACTTCATGGGAAAACTTTGCAGGTTCACTGCAACAATAAAGGAAAGATGTCTTTGAAAAGATGCTTTGTTCTCTGCGACATACAGTGGTTTTTTAAAGTGTTTAATCTTTAGTTCGCTCTTTTGTTCCCAGAGTACATTTAGTGATAACATGACACCCATCTTGATATTTCCCCATCGCAAAGCTATGTAATCTTTCAGAATGTCTGTCATAATGTCTGCAGTTAAATATATTTGGTCTGAATTCTGGGTTGAATAAAAGATAACTACCCTAAATGTTCCTGTCAGAAAAAAGATGAATATGTCACGCCAGAATGTAAGGGCAGTTTGTGTTTAAAAGTTGCATCTGATTAAGAGATTATGTAAAACTGAGTCACACAGGAAAAGCTTCAATATAAAAGATACCAATTCTGATGTTAAATTTCACAAAAGTTGAGGTGATGTTTTTCACAGTTTTTCAGACGAGTAACGTCACAGCGCGTCAGCCTGTCGACTTGTTTGTTAAAAATTATCAATCCTGGTATATAATTTGATGTTGTTGCATTAGAATCAAAGACATTAGATTTGTTGCTCCATATTGGATTGAAAATACATTATAAATAAGAAATAAAGAAATAGTTAAAATGTGCACTAAAAGATCAAATAAAACAATATATTTATATAAATATACACATTTAAAGTAAACCATCAGACAAAAGATAGAATAAAAATATTTCCATAAACATAATAGAGTAAAGTCAAATGTGCCATAAACTATAATCGTTAACTGTTTACTCAAACCACAAAAGTGTTTTCTTCCTGCAGACATGCATTAAAAGCTTCTAATACTTGTGTGCATTAGTACTTCCCTGTAATGAAGTCCGAGTGTATTAATGTTCTCTGAAATTACCTGTGGTCAGATGTAAGTGTTGAATAAATGCTCCAGCAGAGAAGGTTCCTGTAATGGCTTTTACGGTCCCTCCTGACCAAACAAACTGAGATGTATGAGATTATTGATCCAAAAATACAAGAACAGGAAGGGTCATCTGAATCTGAAACACAAGTGATTATTGAATTGTATTATTTGTACAACTTTATTTGCAGGAAGAAAAATAAAGTTCACCTGAACGTCAAACTAAAGTGTTTTGTTTTTTTCTTTCAGACAACTTCTACAAAGTGGAGGGAGCCAAGGATGCCTTAATCTGTGGGAACAGCAGCGACTCAGGGTGAGTGAATTTATCTTTATTTTTTAAAACACATGAAGGAGGACGTGGAAAGAGGAGGTGTGGGTGGGGCTGGTTGAAGGATGCATGTGTTCTTGAGTGACGGATGCTGAAATATGTCGCAGTTGGAGCTGTTATGGTGTCCGGAGGTCAAACGTAAAGGTCAATCAATATGACAGGACTATTGAGAAAAAGGAAAATGTTTTGGGGTTGTTGCTTGACTCCTCTGGTTGATTGTATAGAAGCCTATGAGAAAAATGTTCCTACTTTTCACTTGATTTATTACCTCCGTAACCATTTTTCTGATCGGTTTATTGTCTCAATCTCCAGATTCAAGTCTTCTTCAAAACAGCATGATGATGATGATGATGGTAGTTTTAGAGTAAAATCAATGATAAAGTAGCAGGGGTTTTTCCTGCACAAAATGTGACACAATATGTTGTCAAATGATTTATTTTCAATGGCATTATGCTGTATTCCTGGGTAACAACCAGCATCTTGCCATTATCATCTAGCTTCTGTTCTTACAATTGCACTTCTGATTTAAAGCTTCTGGTAGAGAACTGGGCACTCTAAAGCACCTGAGAGCATGCGCCCATACTTTTGTTGGCACTGGTATAAATATGGAGTAAATATGGAAACAGATTGGGCTTTCTGTGAGGCAGAAACCAAATAAACTGCAGGTTCAGTAGATTTTTCCCTCAGAGGTAGAAGCCCTTTCTGTCTCATCTCTCGTTTCACATTTTGTAGTTTTCTAGTTTTGGTTAGCATCCTACGGCTAAATGAATCTGAATGTGTCTCATCGTCTGTTTGCATATCCCTGCCGCTACTATCTACTGAGATGTTGTGTGACATGTCAGACAGGACTAGTATCTGCGCAGAGAGCTTGACAGACACTGACTGACAACAAATTGTGTGAGAGTGTATGTGTGTTTTTGTGTGAGAACGAGACTGTCATCCAACGGAAATCTGTAGCAGGAGAACATGTTAGCCTGGGGCTAGCATGCCATGTGAAACCTATCACACATGGCATGGCTGACTCACACAGGAATGGCTTTTCAAAACAAAACACACAAATTCTGATGATCTATCTTACAACTAAAAACTGTCCTCAAACCACAACCAGGGAATCGTTGCTGCAGGAGGAAAACATGCTAGCCTAGAGATAGCTGGCCGTGAATATCAAACCTATCTACAGATACTAAGGGATAACTAACATGCTAACAGAACATTTTGCATGGTGAAGGAAACATGCTACAGGGAGAAGAGGAAGTTCACAGGAGGTGAAGCACAAAGGAGGATGGGCAAAAGAGGAAGAAGAGATAAATGAAAAGAGGAGATGGAAAGAGGAGTATAAGAGGTGACCGAAGGAAGAGAGGAGAAACAGAAGGAGAGCAGGAGGGAACAAGGACAGAGGAGAGGAAAAATGGTTAATGAATAGAAAGGAAACAAAATGAATAAGGTGAGAAGAGACAGATGTGGCAAAAAACTAAAAATCTTACAGTCTCTGTGGGAGGTGTTTGATAGAGAAAGAAGGACGAAATTGAGCTAAAGGGGACTAAACAGAAGAAAACAGAAGAAAGTAAAAAGGACAAAAATAACGGTTAAAGAAAGAGGGAGAGGGGATAAAAGCAGGTAATTAAAAAGTACAAGGTAATGTTAATAAGGAAGAAAAGGAGATATAAATAATATGATTGGGGAGGAGGAGAAGATAAATTGAATGGGTAGTCCCCACAAAAAACAACAAATCATATTTCATTTAGCTGACGTTTTTTTTCAAAGCAACTTGAAGCAGGATACAAACTCAGAACCTCAAGAAAAACCCAGAGGTATTCACTTCAGATAAGCCAAAGAATTGGACGTTTCTTCCTGATGTTTTGGAGAGTTTATCTGCTGGACTGGGCTGTATCAGCTTTGTTAGCTGTGAAGGACAGTTGGTTGTTCTGTTTCACATCCAGATTACCTGCAGTCTGTGTTGAAGAAACAAGAGTGGTGCCTTAAAATCGTGCATTTTTTTCATATTGTTGTATTAGAATTGTTCCTACAGAAAATACTTCTTCCCCCACTGATTTTTACCTTTCAAAATACTACAACTATATTTCACTGCACAGTCAGTACTTTTACTTGAAGTGTCCTTTTCATATTCTATACTTTTACTGCTAGTAGTAGTATTTCACAGATTGTATGAGTATCAGTTTGTCATGTTGTTTCTGGGATTTATCTCCTTCTGTAGTGAGTCAAAAGTGTTGAGAGCAACAAGATAGCAGCTAAGAGGGAGAGAGAGCGAGAGAGGGAGAAGCTGCTGCAGGAGGAAGAGAGGGAGGAAGATGAGTCTGGATGACAGTGATGTTGATCACGGCGTTGTTTGCTTCCTGTGCTGAAGCTGCTCACGAATGATGCTGAGTCCCCGGGCCGGAGGGCAAAGGTCACTGAGCTAACACACTCTGACACACACACTACCAGCAGCAGCACACACACTGTCAGGCTTTTTATTAGCGTGATCTGATTCGGGAACATTAAATCCAAGGCAAGCATCGTTTCTTCGTACCTTTTCCATCGGGGATTCAGTGATTCAAAGGTTGTTTTCACGCAGCTGCAGTTTATTAATCACTTAATCGAGCTCATGTTCGAAACGCTTGATTTTATTTTTGCCTGTTTTATTTGGTAATGTTAAGTCCTGTTTGTGTTGCTTTTAGCAGACAGACTAAAAGTGCTATTGACTGCATGCAACGGCAGTATTCATGTGCTCCCTTTTAGTGAAAGAATAGGAAGATTATCAGCTTCTTTGAGTTCACTCAAAGTGGCTGATGCAAGTGTTAAAATAATTCATCTTCAACATAAGTGTGATGAAGAAAGTGTGGGAGCAATGGTTAGTGGACTGTATTTTATGTAGCGCTTTATCCAGTCCTTACGAACCCTTAAAGCACTTTACCTTTACAAGTCATCATTCACCTATCCACACCCCATTCAGTCAGGGCAAGGTGCAGTTTGCTTAAGGAAGCTGGCATTCAAACACATTCACACACCATTGTCCGTGCCATCGGGACAACTTAGAGTCTTAGCGAAGGAGGCTGGGATGGAACCCACAACCTTCCGATTGAAAGACGCCCGCATTACTTCAGAGCCACGTATAGCCGAGCATCCCAATGTCAACTTTAGCAATAAAGCTACAAACTTTTTCAAAGTATAATTACTTTTTTGGTAAAGGATCTGAAATCTTCTTCCAACACTGGACACTGTAAACCAGTAGGTGTGAGTTTTGAAGTTATTTGCTGTTTTGATTGAACTTCCTGTCTGCTGAAAGTTGATTTACGGAATCACAGCCTGAGGATGAAGAGGCTGGGTGCAGCACAATGACAGTCAGAACTTTATTTATCAGATAACAAAAACTTTGCAGGTATTTCAGCTCTGCTGAACCATGTCCTGAATCGGGTTACAGAGTGATGTAAGTGTCTGCGATCAGAAAAACCAAGTGAGGATGATGAGTGCCTCTGCAGAGCTATGATTGATCAGCTTCTGTTAAGTGCTTAAACCACAGATGTAATGAAGTAACCATTAACCAATAACCATTTATTTTGGAATAGTTTTGGTTGATTTAAAATGAATTCCTGAAGTGACTAGCTCTCAATGCCTTAACATTTTAAAAATACAATGTTTACTTTTGAAAATAATGGATCTAAAATCCTAAACTTGTTGCTCTAAAGGGAAAATGGAGTTATAATCAGTACTGTGAAGCACATTTCTGCATCTATGTGTCACGCTGTATTCCTTCTCTTCTGTAGTTGTCCACTTCCACCTCTTTTTATATTTCCTCTGGCTGACAGTCAGAACGATAGTCTGCAGATAATCTGTGTCACTTCAGATCTCAAATGAAAGGAATCTGCTGAATGATGGAGGACCTGCTGAGTGGAAACTCTCTGATTGAATAGGTTTCAGTCATTCTTCATTAATGCTTTTAATTAGCTCTAACTTCAGACAGAATGACTTTAATAGTCAGTGAATGTTTCGCTGTATGGAGGGATGGATGTGACCTATACAATGTGTACGTGCACTGCAGAGCGTCATGTGACCCGTCAGTATTCTGCTGACATGCCTGCAACATGCCAACCACACGGCGAGGACATGAGCTGACAGCGGCCGACGGCGGCCTCGTTAGCGGAGGATAATTAGTGTCTGTCGTTGGGGCTCTCGTTAAGCTCCTTGGCATGCAGCATGTGACCCGTGAGGTCACCGGGAGGAAGTTGTGTAGGGCTGACAGGAAGTGAAGCGAGGGTCCGGAGGGCAGGAGAGAGCTCCTGATTTATTTGGACAGCACCAGAGCTCAGTTTATTTATCATGACTCAACTCTCTTTTAGTCCGAGTTTGTAGCTGTCATTTAATCATTTTTTTCAGTTAAATTTCATTTCGCGTGATTGTGTTCCAGTCACTGAATTATCGCAGCCAACATTTCTCTGAAAAATAAACAGAGATTCAAAAAAGTAGCATACCTGTTTTTGACGAGTCCAAAAAACCCTCAAAGAGTTTTCTGTCCTGGAATAATCCTTCATGCAAACATTCTAATTCATTCCTAAAGCTAAAAAAAAAGCAGCGATCGAATCAAAACTTTATCTCTATACTTTTGAGTTCTCAGAGTTTCTGTATTCTTGCTTTGGTTCTGCTAAAGTATTATTTCCACTTACAATAAGGATAGGATAATATAGGATGTATTTAAAGTATTTCAATCATTTGTCCTCCTGAAGGTCGGCAAGAATATTTATTAATTGTGGTTTCACATATTATCTTGTATTACCTTGAAACTAAATAACATTTATATTTCCCACTGAGAATCTTTCTTCTTGATTCAATGAGACAGTGCCAGTGGTGATGCATTCAGGAACCCTGAAAAAAGGATTTTAAGGTATGACTGCAGAGCAAATTAGATTTCTCAACAGTGAAAACCAAATAAAAACATGGCTCTCAAACTTGATAACTGGTTATTGGTTGTTTTAAAATGTCACCATCTGATCTTAATTCATATTAGATGTCTTCTTAAATGCATTACCTCCTTGCTACTTTCAAAACCAGTCATTTTGATTGTCTAGTCAATCCTATCTTAACTTCCTGTGCTTCCACATGGCATTTTCAACTTTCTGTCCCCCAAAATACTGCATTCAGACATTGATTCATTTTCAGATGATGCTGCAGCTTCACTAGTACTGCTTGTGTTTTTTATCTGTAGCACGCTAATTTTAAAGCTGAAATCCATTGCCGCCCCCTGGCCGTGCTCCTCTCAATGAGGAACTCCATCAGTGCCAAGAAGCCGTTTCCCCATTATAACTGGAAACCTTTATAATGTGACAGGAAAATACAGGAGCAAATTGAAAAGGTGGAGGTGCGTTTTTAATCATCATTGACCCAGCTTCCTGTCGCTGCAGTCACAGAGAAATATGGCTGCAGAGACTCTGGGGAAATAGCTGCCGAGGGGGTTGGTTTTCCTGGAATACACTGCATCATAAAGCTGATATTCATCATCCCATTAGCTTAGCATTCACTGCTGGTGGTAGCCGTGGCCATGCAATACCAACTGTGTGTGTGTGTGTGTGTGTGTGTGTGTGTGTGTGTGTGTGTGTGTGTGTGTGTGTGTGTGTGTGTGTGTGTGTGTGTGTGTGTGTGTGTGTGTGTGTGTGTGTGTGTGTGTGTGTGTGTGTGTGTGTGTGTGTGTGTGTGTGTGTTCAGACAAATTAGCTTGGCCTTCTTTTTCAATGCATTTCTATTTGTGTGTTTGTTGCTTAGCTTTCCTTCAGGAAGTTGCCATTTTCATGCACCTCCAACTATGTGTGTGTGTGTGTGTGTGTGTGTTAAACTTTAAAGATGTGTCTGATAAGGTGCAATAAATGTCTCAGCATCCACCAATCCCCCCACACCCTCTCTGTTATACATGGTTAAAACATTATGTTAAAAGCTGCACTGATCAATAACTCAACTAGAATATTGAAAACATTTTGTGGGGGTTGATTTTGTCTGAGTGCATGTGTGTGCAAGAGAGAGACTGAGTGTTTGTGCGTCTCTCCATTAGTGTGTGTGTGTGTGTGTGTGTGTGTGTGTGTGTGTGTGTGTGTGGGAGTGTTTAGTTTGAGTTATGAGTTCTCCTGGAGGCTGTGAATGTGACATCTGTCCAATGTTCAGCTAAAGACACAAAAGAGGTTTCCACCACCTAAAGCCCCTTCCACAGGGAGATAAGTTTGTGTGTGTGTGAGTTTGTGTGTGTGTGTGTGTGAGTTTGGAAAACAGACAGCTCTGAAGCACTTGTGGTCCTTTTATTTTTTCCACTGTCCTAAAACACCAGAGGATATTTTTATTTGCCACTTTATTTCTTCACAGCAGAGTACTGCCTCTTATAAATGTATTTCCCTTCACTACTAAACTGCTTTCTTCATTATGTTTACAGGGAAAACAAATGCATACCGTAATCCAAAATGCATTGGTGTATTATTATTGTGATGTAAGCTGATGAAAAGAGTATATTATCCTCCCTAAATTTGAAACCTGGGATTTCCTACCCTGTCACGTAACAAATAAATAAATAAACGATATACTTTATGTATGTTTTCAGTACCTTTTGAATGAATTGTTTTGTATGTTTAAACACATTAATATTTTATTTATTTATATATATTTGTTCCTCTTCCTATAGTTTTTTAGTCTTAATGTAATGTTCTTATCTCTTTCGAAAAGCAATTAATAGTGAATGATGAAAACAAAACACGCGAAATCCTGGAACAAAATACATTTTCTTTGAAACATAATTGAAAATGCAAAATAAACAAAATGATTACAAAACCAGGGTAGATCTGTACTGCTCAATAAACCAGAATTACTTCTACTTCTTGTCATACTGCCTCACTGCAACGATGAGGACCAATGCCACGAAAATCTAAACTCTCCAATTTTTCTTCTCTCGGAAATATTACTTCCCTTTGCTCCTTGATGGAAGACTTTTTCATAATTACATGGCGACACAAACACAAAGCAGGAGGAATAAACAGGATCAAATTAAATTGCGCCACTTATTGACATCCCTCAGTTGTGAGCGCAGCCCACACTGGCAGAGAAAATGAACTTTATTGATCCCTGAGGGGAGAATTAGGTCATGGCACCAGCAGAAACACTGGTTTAACACCAAAGGAAAGACGACTTTTCCTCTGAGAAATCTCCAACATCACAAAGTGAAAACCCAAAAGAACAAGTGACACCTGACCTGTGCACAGATAAATAAAACGCCGCTGCGAGAAACCCCAAGGAAAAACAACATCACAGTCTAAACTCTGACCTTCTCTCCCTGCCTACGTCCAACTCCCTCACACAGGATTATGTTGACTATTTTGATCATGAACCCCTCAGTATGTCACACACACACACACACACACACACACACACACACACACACACACACACACACACACACACACACACACACACACACACACACACACACACACACACACACACACACACACACACACACACACACACAAGCTGAATCATGGGTAACCAGAGGACAAATTACAAGAGGGAAAGAGGAAGCAGCTCTGTTTACTCAGGAGGAGGAAATCGGATTTACCGTCTGATTTTTGAACCATTAGTCTTCTTAACACAGACAAAGAAACCTTAAACCATAAGTTGGATCAAGAATTTATCCAAAACACAACATATGTTGGGGGTATGTCTTCAAAATGTGCACGGAGTTACATTTCCATAGGGAGCGGGTACGTTTAAGAGGCATTATGTGGTCAGATTATTTAGTCTAAAACTAAAAATACGCTTCTAGGAACGACACCAGTAAAGACCTTCTGTTTGCTGGACGAAATCTGTAAATATCAAAATGTTTGTTTGCAACAGCGCTCGTTTGCTGTCCAATGGAAACATCTCATTGGCTCTTTGTGGAGGGACAGGGAGAAACCTCATAAACATCCTTCCTGGACTTCCATACCAACCCGAGGCCCTTGCTGTGTGTGTTGGAGTGTAAATAAACTGTCCCGCTGCAGGAGGGGGTGATATTGAGGTGAATTATGAAGTCAGCATTAAAGATTAAACACGACAGATGCCACCCCCCCCCAAGACCACAGAGGAAGTGGTCTCAGAGAAATGAATATTTATTGACAAGTGGCTTTATTGACACAGAATGAGTTGACACTGTTGACACGTGGCAGCAGAGGGTCGTGTGTGTGTGTGCGTGTGTGCGTGTGTGAAATCGATATTGTTTCACGCATGACCGAGCGATTCTCTGCTGAGGAGAGACTTAGACGGATGGACAGGGAAAAAGAAAGAAATCCAAGTGATCTGTCATTCAGAAGGACCTCACAGGACTTCAAAGTGCAGTATTCAAATCTCATCAATATTTGGTGATAGCTATGGATGTAAAATAATATGTGAACGTATCTGAATAAAGTACCTTGGAGCTGCAGAGAAGTCCCGGCTTAAAACAGAAGGGCAGTAGTATTCCTCAGATTTAATACAAACAAATCTTGTTTTGAATAGCTCCTCCATGATCATTTTAATGTATATTGTTTATAATACTCACTTTGTTTTTGCAATATCAGTCCAAATAATCACATTTTTTTCCAAATCCTGGTGCTCCAACTTGACATCATTTCCACCAAATTGTTCTTTATTTCTGTCTTAAGTAAATAGTATTTTGCATTGTTGGAGAAGCCTTAATGTTTTCTTTAATAAATACTATGCTTCAGCTATTGTACATGACAGTAAGGCTTTTACATTTCAATCTGGACCCATCAATGACAAAAAAAACTGTTGAAATGCAGCATTACATCATATCATATCACCCATAGCTATCTTAGCTAAAAGAATGTGCATGCAGGCTGGAATGTTCTGCAATATGTGCACATATGGCGCCCTTTCAGTGGAGGAAACATATGCATATGATCTGCACATTTTAAGAGTAGCTGTTATATGTGGAGAAAATTGCTATTCATGCTTTATGATGCACTCACATCGCTCATACACATATTCACCTATTCTTGGAGTGGTTAGAAAAAGCAATCCTGTCCTAATGCGACCAACAGTTCAAAAGTGAAAGGAGGGAAGACCAAAGTCCCTCACATTAATCAGGAATTAAAAGTGTTTTTGGCAGAAAATAGTTGTTAAAGCAGAGATTCTGATGACACATAATAAAGATCCAACTGATCCAACTGCCAATCCAGCATTATCGCCACCAAACACCCATCGTGTTTTTTGCAACTTCTGTGTTACCAAGCAATTAGATCACAATGTGTTTGACAAATGCACTTCCGTTACATTATTTGATCATTTATTACATGATGTCTTCAGAGACGATATCACTGATTTCGAAAGGATGCAGTGTGCATTTGCATTCAGATTTTTGTATTTGTAAATGTAAATACAACTGGCTCTTAACAGGAAACGTTAAATAGGAAAGACCAACAAACAGTGGGTAAGGAAAGGTTGAACAAGTACAGAAGACAAAGTTACAACAAACAAATGGGAGACATGTACGTGGAAGAGAAGAGAAAGTGGGAGTTGAGTGAGTTCACTCTTTGGTCTCTGATGTGAGAATATTGATCGGGAGAAGGACATAGCTGATCTCAAACCCACGTCTTCAGTCCTCTGTGGTTTCCTCGCCCCCCTAAGACGCCGTCCCCGACGCCCCCTAAGACGCCGTCCCCGACACCCCCTCTGGCTCTATTTCTGTAGCGTCACATTATCCCCCCCGCTATAAATCATTTGGACACAGCTGCTGGAATGAACATGACTTAGCACTCGGTGCTATTCTCAAAGAATGCCAACAAGTGTCTGAATCAGGGCCAACAAGGCTTCTCCCCATACCAACACACATAGCTAAGTAATGAGCCACTCGAGAACTCATTTCAGAGGGACTTTACAACGGCCGAGGGCAGTTGTCAGGCAGCTCCTCTCTTTGAAAATGCATGTAGAGCAATGATGCTCACCACTGAAACTAGCGTTGAGGGAATAAACAGCTTTCAAACCACAGGATGTTAAACCTCTCCATTTAAAAACCAGGACAATAAAGGCCAGGTAACTCGACACTGCAAAGACAATACATGTTACAGTCTTCATGTCGTACAGTGCACTTGTTATCACAAGATTGATACTCCTACTATTTGTTTTTGAGTGATGTGGAAATTGTACAATAAAAACATTTATTTATAAAAGCAATATTATCCTAACCAATATTCCACTTCCGTAATCGATAAAAAAGTGGACTTTGTTTGAAGTTGAAGGTTGCCTTTTGTAATGGAGAAAACATGATTATGTGCTTTGAACCTAGTGGAAATAGTGCCCTCAAAGGTGGCCTTTCAGTGGAGAAAACACAATATGGCACTCTCTTGGATTCCTTGCAAGTGGTAAAGTAGAGTGACCTCTAGGTCTAGTTCTTTTTCTAGTGAAGAAAATATGTTACAAACGCCATTTTGGGTCTATTCAATTAAAAAAGACATTATAATCTGCCATCCAGAATGCTTTGTCAGTGGTGACAACATGATA
>NC_086369.1:4950000-4955000 GCF_036324505.1 Eleginops maclovinus
AATAAGCAGTGCTGTGTGTTGGAGTGTGTGTTCGAATTGAAATGAATAATTTTTACAATAATATTTGGATAGGAATTGGAGTGAGTTGGAACATTTAAATACATTGGAATTGGTTTTTTGCGTTACTGTAATGATTCGAGAGGCAGTGCAGTGAGTTTGAATGTTTGATTTAATTTAACTTCTACTGTGATATTTGCATTATGGAACCTTTTTGATTATTGACTTCTGATTGTTTGGTTTTTGGCTGTGCTTTTACCTCAGTTCTTACAGTAAATTCCACACTGCTTTATGGTAATAAATAATATTTTGCATGTTCCTGTCAAACCTGCACCTGCTGTGTAATTTTGCAGCCTGATTGCTTTTGCAATGACACCAGCTCGGAACATGTTTTTTTGTGGAGGTTTCATAATGAAATCCTTTTAGTTAGTTAGTTGGAGATTTAAATGGCATGAAATTGACTGTTGAATGCTTTAAAGGTCAACTCCTGAGCAGCGTGATGACAGATTAATATTCAGCGCTGCTTTTGTGTTGTACTGTATTAAGAAGGCTTTTGTTCTTGGCTTTAAGATAAGGTGTAACTTCAAGGACGAGTGTATGCCTTAGCCGCTCTTTACACACAATCAGCATGCATATACACAGCGTTTGATATGTCTGCTTACACACTGAGTAAAGTCAGAGTAGAATGCATCAATGGAAATGCAGAGTATTAGCTGCTATGTTCTATTTATTATTTATTAATTATTAAAGTAGTAACAACAAACAGTGTAGATAAATGACTTCCCTATCTATAGATATAATTATTACATTAGCTGCTGTTATCACAGTGCTTGCTAAGTGCATTTTTCTATAACAATTTACTGAAAAACAACGGCAGACACTCTCAGATAATTATCATGTTTTTCCAACAATACAATGACAATGAGCCCGAGGGATCTGTGTTTGTATTTATATAGACATAAATGAAAGAGCGATTGAGATAAAATATCAGGCGGGCAGCAACGCCAATTATAAGGCTGCAGTCATAAAAACAAACCATTTCAAATAAAAACAGTGAAGAAATGACAGAATTCAAACCAAATACATCTAAAGCCAGATATGCCTGCGTCCGTTTAAAAGGTCAGATGTTTAAAAAGACCTAATGTCCTTTTTTTTCTGGTTAAAGTACAGACTTTATTGACATTTAGTTCATCGCTGAATTATTCCAGAGAATTGCAGGTTATTTTAGCGTTGCATTGACTTTAAATGAATAATTACTCTATAATTTAACTTGAATATACACCATTCATCTAAAGATAATATAACTGTGTTATTATCTAATAATCTAAGGAACCATTCACAGTACATATATTAGAACAGACACTATGATACTTCATAATGTGCAGTAACTCCCTGTTATTCAGGCCTGGATTTATTTTAAAATATGTTTCAGTTTAAAGTATAAAGTGGATGTAAGTGATTTCCACACAGCTGTGTTACGTAAACGTTATATAACTGCATAAATTATCATCTCTCACTTTATGTTGTGCAGTAATAAATGATAATGGTGGGGGCGATGAAGTGGGCTTGTGACCGCAGGGTTGCCGGTTTGAATCCCCAGACAGTGTCTGCATGGTGGCGAACCTTTTCTGTGACTCAGCATGAAAATCCTCAGTGACTCAGCATATAAATTTGTCTGTGATTCAGAGGTTTGTCCATGCTGCTGTTTCTGATAGTCTTCCCTGTGCATCATCACTCCTACACTCACTCCGAGACTCTGCTTTGACGTCTTAACACTTAACAAAACTAAAAGTGGGGAAGTCAACATCTGTCACTTTTTAATCTGGACTTGATTTACTCTTCCTTTTTTTCATACAGTTTCACTCAGATCTACACATCAATTCTCAACCACTGAAAAATAGAATATTTTGATTAATTACTAGCCCAAAGAAAACCATAAAATGCCAAGGAACACATGGTCATTTGAGTATTAGATTGGTCATATATGTTATAAACTTTAAGTTTACAGATAATAGTTTTTATCTTTGTGTACAGGAACATCATTATAGGTAGTACACAGAGCTTTACATGAAAATGTTGCATTTTCAAATCCTTAAAAACTAATTCCTAACAACTCACTTGAACAAAATAAACTCCAGAAAATAAGTACGTTCTTCTGATGACATTCTTTAAGATTTTGGTCAGGCTTTATATCATGTGTTTGTGTGTGTTTGTTTGTGTGTTGCAGGAAGTGCCCGGATGGTTTTGACTGTCTGAAGGCGGGCAGGAATCCAAACTACGGCTACACCAGCTTCGACAGCTTCGGCTGGGCCTTCCTGTCTCTGTTCCGTCTCATGACACAGGACTACTGGGAGAACCTCTACCACCAGGTAAAGTCTACACCTTTATACATTAACACACCTACACACCTGTACACTTTGTAAACATGTATACACTATCCTTAATACTAGAAAATTAAACTCCAACATTGTAACAGCTCTTCTCTTTCCTCTTCTGGATTGTTGCAGCTGGACACTAACATGACTCTGTCTAGATTTAGTTTTCAGTCAGTAAAGCTACTGTGGGATGGGAATTTCACTCTTGCATTGTTTGTCTTTGTGCAGACGCTGCGTTCTGCCGGTAAGACCTACATGGTGTTCTTTGTGGTGGTGATCTTCCTTGGCTCCTTCTACCTGGTGAACTTGATCCTGGCCGTTGTGGCGATGGCGTACGAAGAGCAGAACCAGGCCACCATCGCTGAGGCCTGCCAGAAGGAGCGCGAGTTTCAGGTGGCCATGGAGAGGCTGAAGAAGGAGCAGCAGGTGATTACACCTCCATCAATGCTGCTGACAGGGATTTACATTTGTAATAATATGGTGCAGTTGGGAATTCCCCTTTTAGTTACTTTTATTTCAAATGACTTTTAAAGACACATGGCAATTTTTCCCTCAGGTCGCGGCACAGAAGCTTCTCGACTCAGACTCAATGATGTCTCCTGATCTCTCCCCATTCGCCCTCCCATTGGACGGATCGGAGGAGAGGAGGCGGAGCCAGGCTCTGGTGGGCGTGGGCGACGTGGAGGCCAACCTATCAGAGGAGAAGCTGCTGCAGGTGGACATGATGGAGGGGGGGAAGGTAAGTTGGGAGAAATCTGAGTGAATATGTAATGATAATAATAATAACAACAATAATATAATAGTAAAAAAAATAATGAATTAAGCAACAATGCAATTATACCAAAATGCTCTGTACTGAACTGTGTGGTATGTGCATATAAACTCTGTTTCTGTATTTAGTCAATATATTTAAATGTACTGTATCCTCCTGCAGCCCCTCCACCCCCTCCTTGCCCGCTCCTTCTCATCGAGGACGCGGAGGAGCAGTCAGGTGTCGTCCATCTTTAACTTCCGCCTGCGGAGCCGGGGGTCAGAAGGAGAGATGGCGGATGACGAGTACAGCGTGCCAGGGGACGTGACAGAGGGCGTGGGGGGCCGCACCTACAGTGGGGGAACTTTCAGCGGCATCCTGCCCCACCCCTGGCCGAAACGCAGGCCGAGCACCTTCAGCAACGCCAGCAGGAACTCACAGGTCAAAAAAATATGCATTATATGTTTTTATCTTTTAGGTGAATAAAGAAAGAAAGCATGTTGAATCAACATGTTAACGTTTTATTTATTATTAAATGTAACAGGGACAGTAATAATGAACATTGCACAGACTCTACTGTAAAACCCTAACCCTTGTAATTCAGCACGCCCTAATTCAGAAGCTATTTGATTTCCCAACCAGGATTTTTATTCCCCCTTTCCCGCCAGGGGTGGCTCCTGATTTTGGACCCAGATTCCAAATCATTGTGGTGTTCATAAAAGGCCTCCAGACAGCTTAATATTTCCGTGTTTGTGTGTTTGTGTGTTTTCAGGTATTTTATCCAACTTTAAACGTCAACGGGAAGCTGTTTGTGGCCATGGACCAGAATGGGGTTTCCCCCCCACCTCTGCAAGGGCAGCTGCCCGCCTGCACCATGGAGAAGGTCAAGGAGGAGAGTGTGAGTACAGTGTGTGTGTGTGTGTGTGTGTGTGTGTGTGTGTGTGTGTGTGTGTGTGTGTGTGTGTGTGTGTGTGTGTGTGTGTGTGTGTGTGTGTGTGTGTGTGTGTGTGTGTGTGTGTGTGTGTGTGTGTGTGTGTGTGTGTGTGTGTGTGTGTGTGTGTGTGTGTGTCGCAGTGGAAACAATGGTGCAGACTGCGGCCATTCAACACTCAGACATGTGAATTATGAATCAGCCCTCTGCATAACTCCACTCTGATATCATGGGCTAAAGACACAAACACACACACACACACACACACACACACACACACACACACACACACACACACACACACACACACACACACACACACACACACACACACACACACACACACACAGTCATACCTATCTTCTTAGATAACACACTGTGGTTCTCCCCCTATCCACACACACACACACACACACACACACACACACACACACACACACACACACACACACACAAGGGGATTATTTATCACTGTCTTTTTCTTCTGGTGTGAAATTGGGTATCTTGAGCGTTGTGATATATAGAAATGTAGTAAAGTCAAATTAAAAGTAACAAAAGCTGTCAGACAAAATACAAAACCTCTCTCTTAGATTTATTTTTGAGGAAGAATATATGAAAATGAAGTGTGGATATATGTAAAATAGTTCAATACGTTTGTTTAAGTTTCTGGCTGAAGGTACATGTTGCTCATACACACCTCAGGCTCTAACGCTGCACTTATTTTATTTCTTCTCAGTATTCTGTCGCGAGGCTGTTAACATCCAGGAACTTAGATGTGTGCTTGAAAACTCACACAGACACACAGAGCAAACACACACACACATGCACACACACACACACACACACACACACACACACACACACACACACACACACACACACACAAACACACACACACAAACACACACATCCTGTGTTATGTCCTTTCAGAAACAAGCAGCGGAGA
>NC_086369.1:4960000-5007500 GCF_036324505.1 Eleginops maclovinus
CAGAGCAGAAATCAACACTTTGCTCTTGAAGGAAAAATAACGTGCAATTGTTTTATTTTGGTCCCTCACTAGAAAGTCGAGGTGAGTTTGAGTATTGGATCTGACAGAACCGGGTCGGGTGTTTTACGCAGCGTGACTAACGCCGTGTTTGAACCCGCAGGTGTGCTGCTGATCTGACAGCAGCTGATAGGTTGATGCAATATGCTAATCGCTTCACCTCAGGTGTGAACGGCTAGGGGCACCATGTTGATCACACCTGCACACACACACAGACACACACGCACACACACACACACACACACACACACACACACACACACACACACACACACACACACACACACACACACACACACACACACACACACACACACACACACTTATCTGTCCATGGATGTCAGGTTTCCTCAGTTCAGGCTGCAGGCAGCTGTTTGGGGCAGAGAATGGTAATAAAGTGTAAAAGTAGAAACAGGAGCTGTCGGCCTGCAGCAGCGCGGTTCAATCACCAGGTCAGTGCTTAAAGGCAGGACACTGAGAGCGGATAGATGCTTTTATTAAATCTATGATAACCTAGTTCAGGTACAGTGAATAAATTGCCTGAAGGAATAAGTACAGTTTAGATTTGAAATACTTTTTTTCAGGACTGAAAGTAATTTAGCTTCTACCCTACTTTTTCCCAGTCCACCCCAACATTTGAAGCCATTACTATTCACTGTATTCACAATTTTTCTTAAAATAAAGGTGTTTTTTATTAAATGCATGCCATGTTAACAGCCTTTCAAAAGGCCCACTTTAACCCTAACATCTTTTTAAAAAAAGCTGAAAACTGCACCGCAAAGAGAAGAGATTCATACCCATTTTAATATCCATCAATCAATTAACTATACACCAACGCATCCTCTGCAGGGGCACAGGAAGCTTGAGCAGGAACTGGGGTGCATTTTTCAAATCTAGGCAGGAAGGGGACCTTGTGAGCTTCATTGAAGTGGCCACAAAGAAGTAAAGCCCTTCATCGACCACAAAGAAAAAATAATAATAAAAAGATACAAATGGCTTTCAATCAGGCATTATATCTCCCGTAGTTTCCTGCCAGCAATGCAAAATTGATAATGTCCACAGTTTGATGACTGAAAACCTCGACCATGTACACGCCGCTAAGCTAAATGTGGCTAATGTTTGCCAAGATGACATCTAGTAGGTTCATTTAGACACTTTTTAGCTAACGCCATTTTTAAATTCACCTGTTCGCTCATTAGATCTCTTCAGCTTGTGTTAAACACAGACCTTATTCTCAGTCTTCTAACCAAAAACATGTTCAAAAGAAGCATTGGCTTGCAGACGATGGAACAGGAAGTGTTAAACGCTGACTCATTTCGGGGTTTTAGGACTTATTTCGCACCACTCTTCAGTGCACACATTTACACACTGTTGGCTATGCCATCGGGAGCCACTCAGGGTTAAGTATCTCGCCCAAGGATACAATGACATGTTGACTAGGTTTAGATCGAAGCCACAACAATCCGGTTGAAAGGCGCCCGCACAACCTCACAGCGACAGTTGCTGCATATATAGAGAGATATTGACAGTGTAATTAAGTGATAATTGGTTTATTTTGTGTACCATTATTCTCCCAGAATGCTTTAACCCCATCCTTTGCTGTTGTATAACCTGCGTCTCATATTACCTCTGCGGCTTTAGTATGTCTGTATACTTGTGCAGTGTAAACAGTCTAAACTTTATTTAATTTATTCGGTTCAGCTCTCAGACAAAAGCTGAATCACGTCAAAAGGATCCGATTTCAGTCTGCAGTCGCTAAGTTCTTTATGGGATAATTCGTCTAATCTCCTCAGATGTTTGCATAGCATTTAACTGGCCTTTCTGACCGTGTGTGTGTCTGTGTGTGTGTGTGTGTGTGTGTGTGTGTGTGTGTGTGTGTGTGTGTTATATAAGGCAGTGTGTTGAGGATCATGTCAGGACATTCCTGACAGGATCGATGTAGACTAATGCTTCCTCTGTTTGTTGTTGTTTGTTTTGTGCTCTGCAGCTTTGCTCACATGTCAATATCTCCATGCATGTATCTAAAGGATGCATACCATTTAGTGTAGGCTTTCATCCATAAAGAGCCCCTCCCCTCCTGGGTGTACTTTAGCTTCTACGTCTCTAATAGTGAGAGCTAGGGGTCGATACAGTGGGGGCAAAACAAAAGCATATGGATATGTGTCTCTGCATTTATTTACAACTGACAGCAGACATTGCACCAGCAGACAAAGTCGTCCTGCTGGAGACTGCTTAGAGGTGGAAAAAGTATTCCGATTTATTCAAATAAAAGTACCAATACCACTCAGTTAAACTCTGTGCTTTGGAATATTCCAACCAAAAGTGATTCATGCACCTCTGCACATTTATGGGCATCCTGTAAGCAACTATCACTTTTGAAACTTGATGCTTCATCTGTGGTTTGCATGAAGGCTGTCATCACAGCCCCCTTACACTCTTTGTCCCGAGGACTTCAGGACCTTGTGGATATTTTTTCTGAATGCCTGAAGAAATACTTGCTACCTCCCGGTCTTGTTAGTGTGTGAATGAAAAAGGAGCCTCAAAGTCTGCAGTAATGAAGTTTATTTGCAAAGACAGGACACTGGAGGGTGAACTATACCCATCCACAAACACAGAGAGAGCTGTCAGCATTGTGCTGTCTTTTCTAAATGGCACTAGGGCAATGCTTGAAGGAGCTTTCATTTTGGGGACTACATCTGTCTGAGAAACTCGACATATAAAAGTAACTTAACAAAATAATTTGGTAATTGGTTTATAACTGATTTCAGAAACACTTAATCTAGACTCACATGAGATATCTGTTATAATGAAGCTCTACATGTGTGGCATGGTGCTTCCTCATTACATCTGTCTGCTTGTTGCAAAAATAATCATATGTGTGTGTGTCTCTCTCTCTCTCTCTCACACACACACACACACACACACACACACAAGTCCGTGTCATCCGCTCTCTGCTGATGCTACTGTTATTAGTGAGTGCTGATGTTGACATCCCCTGTTCGTGAACCAGTGACACACACACAGACACAGACACACACACACACACACAGACACAGACACACACACACACACACACACACACACACACACACACACACACACACACACACACACACACACACACACACACACACACACACACACACACACACACACACACACACACACACACACACACACACACACACACAATCACACACACACACCAAGCCGGTCAGAGTAGCCCTCAGTCAGTGAATAAGAGACTTTGCCTCTGCAGAAACACACATACTCACACACACACACACACACACACACACACACACTCTGCATCTGAATTTGAAAGTCATCAGTCTGAGTTTCAGCGTGTCCTCAAAAGCACAAACTTAATTACTTAAGTTGTGTCTTAAGTATAGATATCTTAAAAAGGGCCACAGTTCCCTCTCCAACAGAGCTGAGGATCACATCCATTTTGAATGATTTGGTTACAGGTAAAGTGAATGACACATAAGTAATAAAATAAAATAAATGAAAGTAAAACATTAATGAATAATAATCCTATTCAAGAAGATCTCAATTATTTATGTTTATCATATTTTCTAAATCTTATCAATCCCTGAACATCTCCACTTAGTTTATAAATGACTTATATAATATGAGAGCATGAGTATCTGTGTGTGTGCCAGAGGCTGCTGCTGATATTTGACAGCTGAACTGTGTTTAACTTCATTAACGTCACTACGCCTGACGTCAACATAATCTTACACACACTCTGCACTGATCAGTAACACTGCATTACATGTGAGTAGCACTCTGACATGCCTGCTTCTACTTTATTTAAAATTCACTCTCTCTGAGGCTGATTCATTTCACATTCTCATTTTTCCTCTACCTTTGTGTCTGAGAGCTCCTCATACTCACACCCTGATAAGAGAGGCTCTCCTGATGCCGGTAATAATAACAGCGTGATTGTTGAGGAGCTAATCAACGCACTACAGAGTTAATGAGCCTGTAAGAGGATCATCTGTGTGTGTGGGTGGGCGTGTGTGTATGTGTGTGTGGGTGTGTGTGTAGTGTTAGAAAGAGAGGAAACTCCTGGAAGATCCTGATTTTGTGTGTGTGATCTTTAAACCACACACATTGCTTTTTGCACATACTATGCCTGTAAAATACACAAACAAATACACACATTTGAAAAAACAGACACACATTCGCACACACAGTGTGTCACGTAGCCTGTGTCACATCCAGACTATTCCTCTTTCTCGAACAACAAGCAGGAAGAGGCTGCTGCTATGAGGACACACACTCACATGCACGCTAGACACACACGTGATGTAAAGCAGACGAAGCACACCCAGTTCGCTGAGGTCTGCAGAGGCTTAAAGGATCAAACCGCTGAGGAGAGTGTTCAAATTAATCAGAGTTTAAAAAAGAAAATCAGGAACATGGCTGCCTTTGCAAACTGCAAACAGAACATCCTGTTCCCAGAACACACACGTGTTAAAATTAACTAGTTCACAATTGTGAAAGTCCTTAAAAACAAGCAAGTTCCCCGGATGTTGTGGAGTTTACTTTGTCTTGCACACTTATTGTCAGCATTTTGTATAAAGTATCTACTGTTTGTGTCAGGTGTTGCTCTGATGTAACTCAGTTGGAAGAGAAAGGTATTTATCTCCCTCTTTCTCTGTTTCAGCACTTCCATTTCCACAGTTAACATTACTCTTAGTTATTTTTGGGTTGTAAGCTATTGTGCTTGGTTGCCTCCGAGCAAAATGTCTCTGGTAGGCAGTGATGTAGTGTATACTGTATGCCAAGGGCTTTTATTGTGAAAGGGAGAATGCAATCATATGGAACACACTTTACAAAATACACAGTAATTTCTCTTTGGTGATAAAGAGTGTCGAATAGGTGTGTTAATGTGGCTTTAGCATCTTTTTACCAGATTTAAACAAAACAACTAAGAATTCCCTCAAAAACTAAGATATCAGCTCTCTTGTGAATATAAGCGTGTGTGTTTGTGTGTGTGGCAGGTGTTCTCCGGGATCTTCACTGCAGAGATGTTGCTGAAGATCATCGCTCTGGATCCATATTATTACTTCCAGACGGGCTGGAACATCTTCGACAGCATCATCGTCTGCCTCAGCCTGATGGAGCTCGGCCTGTCGGACGTGGAGGGGCTCAGCGTGCTCCGCTCCTTTAGACTGGTGACTGCAAACACACACACACACACACACACACACACACACACACACACACACACACACACACACACACACACACACACACACACACACACACACACACACACACACACACACACACACCTATTCCTGAACATTATACAAACATATTCTCTTTCATTCGCCCTTGAAAATCAGAGATTTTTAAGTCAAGTTTGTATAAAATCCACCGATTTAGATTGAAGGAAACTTGTAACTGAATATTTTAACACTGTAGTTTTTATACTTTTACACCCAATTAAACTCAATAAAACACATGCTGGCTGCTTTTCAGCTGCAGACAAATTGAAGCACAAGACAAGGACGATGGTTGTCACAATCAACACAAGACACACACACACACACACACACAGATCCCTTGAAGCCTGTCTTCGTCTGTCTGCCTCGATCTCTCCCAGTGTCACTCTGGGTATTGTAATCGTCTGCTCGAGGCAAACACACAGATACTCTCGTCAACACACACATTATATGTTTGCTTCTTTCTTTCTCTTCGTCGTTCTTTTTTTCTTGTTGGTTTACATTAGTCTTTTCTCTTATTTCACGGATGTACAATTTCTGTTGGTAAAATTAATTTTAAGAACGACTCTTATTCTGAAAATCCTTTGCTTGCAGCTCCGTGTTTTTAAGCTGGCCCGCTCATGGCCGACACTCAACACCCTGATCAAAATTATCGGTAACTCCATGGGCGCTCTGGGAAACCTGACGCTTGTCCTCGCCATCATCGTCTTCATCTTCGCCGTGGTCGGCATGCAGCTGTTCGGCAAAAACTACCAGGTCAGCTCTGACCTCTGACCTATTTGTACATGCATATTAACTGGAAAAATGCTGTTTTTGTGAGTTCGGCAAGTTTGTACCTGATCATGTGTGGGGGGTGTAATATGTTATTTTGAAATATCGAACATAGAAGGATTCAAACCATTACTCATTCAGTAAAAATAAACAAGTATATATTAAAAATGATTCAAGGCACAAAGCAAATAGTGGAATCTGGGGGAAAAAATACCAGAACTGCATTAGTAAAGATAATAACTCATAACACATGATACTTGAGTGTTAGTAAGACACACATCACAGAGAGCTCAGCTGACTGACTGATAAACCAAACATTAGAGATAGAAGCTGTTTAATTTGTACCTCTATTTATAAAATGTCTATAGTTGTTAGTTGAGGTGGTCATTGTGTTCACCAATAAACCAAAAACATATTTAAGTGGGGGGAAAACACGCTTGTTGACGCTGTTCCCTCTCGTTGCAGGACTGTGTGTGTAAGATCTCGAAGGACTGCACCCTCCCTCGCTGGCACATGAAGGACTTCTTCCACTCCTTCCTCATCGTCTTCAGGGTGCTGTGCGGCGAGTGGATAGAGACCATGTGGGACTGCATGGAGGTTGCCGGGCAGCCACTCTGCTTACTCGTCTTCATGCTGGTCATGGTCATTGGAAACCTGGTGGTGAGTGACCTTTGACCCTTTGATAAGCGGTTATAGCCTTAGATTCTGTGTACATTTTAAAACACTTTGGTATTGGTTGTGTCAAATTCAACCAGGACACTAAAACATTTTTAAAAGCAATACAGAAACTGTGTACATTCACACCTCCCCTACATCACATTTAAAAATGGAAGGGTCTTTAATGTTTTGTAATAAAGTTATAATTTATGTTAAAAAAATCCTCTAATATAAAGACTTAGATTATTTATACTTATCTACAAAGAGAATGAATGCATTTCTTCAAAATAGCTAACATCTGGAAGCCAATATTATCATTTTTACTATACTAACAATAGTTACTAGTTACTTTTAGACAAGGCTTTTCAACCATGTAGAGCAGAGAGGGGGGGTAACTGGAGAAGAGAAAGTACACCTATGTAATGTAATGGTCGACACACACACACACACACACACACACACACACACACACACACACACACACACACACACACACACACACACACACACACACACACACACACACACACACAAATATTGATTGATGTGTTTTAAAGGTGAGGACATGTAGTGAGCTGAGGTTAGTTGAGGGGGGTACATTTTATAGTAAGGCAGGTAAGATGAGTGTGTGTGTGTGTGTGTGTGTGTGTGTGTGTGTGTGGTTGTATGGGGGGTACAGTGTAAGATGAGATGAACGATAGTTATCAGAAGAAAGGAAATCTTTCCTCTCCTCTTTTCCTCTGGCAATATGAGCCACTCTGCATGAGTGTGTGTGTCGGTGTGTGTGTTTGTGTGTGTGGGTGAGTGTGTGTATGTATGTGTTTGTGTATGTGTGTGGGTGAGTGGGTCTGGGTGATTATGCTTGTTGTACATGAAGATAACACCGGTGAGTCCAGGTCATGCTTCCTGTTACATGAGAGTGCACAAGGGTGTTTGATATCAAAAACAAGAGTCAGTGGGGGATAACAAAATGATCACATCCAAACACAAACGCTGATCCCTTTACATTCAAATCTGCTGCTTTAGAAAGGTCAGGAAGACAACAAAGTATATATATTATTTGAGTAATATTTGCACTATGTGGAAATGAGATTTAAACTTGCAACCATTTCCTGTTTTCGGTCACAGTGAAATCAAATGTGCTGTGTGTAAAATAGGGTTGAAAAAGTTGGTACATTGCTTGACAATAAGCTCAGAAATTTGGAGAATAATGCAAACAAATAAAAGCCGTACTTTTGATGGTATTAGTACTGAGATTAATAGCTTTGCACTGACTGATATGAAAACAGTTCCTCATGTCCTTGATGACCTTATTTTCGGATACAGCATCAATTCATATTTTCATATAGAAAATGTGTGTTTCAGTTGTGAATAAACCTCTGCTAAATATTTATTATAAGTATTGTTTATAGAAAACAAAGGCCTCGTGAATCTGGAGAACTGAAAAAAGATTCACTCAGTCTTAAAGAACAAAGTGGTAGTTCTTTATTAAGGGAGAAAACAATACTATGAGTATTGGCATGTTTTGAGAAGAAAAGTAAAATGCTTGATAATAATAATTCAAACCACCAACAGGAGACTTTTATGTCAGTAGATTTTTTAATTTTGTTTCTTATTTCATTCTTTTTTTAGATTTGTATTTATCATAAAGTGTCTCATATATTCACTAGTCTGTAGACCGTGTGTGTGTCCTTGCGTGTGTGTGTGCGTGTTTGGCAATAATAGAGTCTCATTCATCTATTTAGCTTAATGGTCTCATGGATATTTAATAACGAGCTTGAAAGACCAGACAGCTTACACACACATACACACACATGCATGCACGCACACACGCACGCGCACCCACACTGGCAGTCAACTGCCTCTTATTCTTCTCTTGTCAGCTGCAGGAATTGTATCTCTCCCTGCAGAGGGATATGCTGACCGCACTGAAGGAATATGCACAAACACATGTGTGTGTTCTGTGTGTGTGTGTGTTCTGTGTGTGTGTGTGTGTGTGTGTGTGTGTGTCATGATGACGGAACCTTTCCAATTCAGCTGATTTATCCCTCTGAAATGGCCTCATTGTGCTCGGATCAGAATGTGTGTGGTATTTTGTGTATTTGTGTGAGTAAGTGCGTTTAGGCATTTATCCATGCATTCATAAGTGTGTGAATATGATTCTGTTTTTTGTTATGCGATGTCAACCGTGCACCTCAAAAGGAAGGAGCAAGAAAGGACAGAAAGAGAAAGAGCAGAAAGTATGATGACAGGGTGCATGTATTAAACCGAGAGAAGCAGGGAGGGATGATGTAAGGGAAGAGCACATAGGAAGGAAGGAAGGAATCAAAGGAAGGAAAAGAACATTGAGAATAAAAGAAGGAGGAAAGGATTGGGAGGAACGGAAGGCAGTTGTTAGAATGAAATAGTACAAAAGGAAGAAAGAAAGAAGGGAAACAAAGAGGAAGAATTCCACAAATAAAGGAAGAGAGAGCTAACCAACGAAAGAAAAGAGAGCCAGAAAGGAAAGGAGAAGTGAGGAAGACAGGTAAAGGGCAAGTGGTGGAAGTAGAATAAAGGAAGGTGATAGGAAGGAAGAGAAAGAACGAGGTAAGAGTAACATTAAAAAATAAAGGAAGGAGGAAATTAATGGTATAGTGAAAAGGTCAAATCAAAAAATAAAGATAGGAAGAAGGAAGTAAAGGTAAAGTAAAAAAGGTCAATTTAAAAATTAAAGACAGTAAAAGGAAGGAAAAAGAGGAAGAAGCAAAGTAAATGAAAGTGTATGAAAGAAGGAAAGGAAGTCAAATAGAGAAGAGTGTTGTGCATCTCTAGAGTGAAGGAAGCAATGAATGAAGTCAACAGTAACATCAGTCAGTCTCTCTTCAACATTTCACATGATGTTACACTATTACCCAGAAGGCCCTGAGGCACAGGTCCTGAGCAACTGTTATGTCACACACACAATTATGTTCACATGTAACCTTAAATAGTGGCTTCCAATTTGCATTCAAACAAGTCACGGCACAGCTGATGGCATGCACTGTGAGGTCCTATGTGCCTGTGTGTGTGTGTTGTGTGTAAAGTGTGTGTGTGTGTGTGTGTGTGTGTGTGTGTGTGTGTGTGTGTGTGTGTGTGTGTGTGTGTGTGTGTGTGTGTGGTGTGTGTGTGTGTGTGTGTGTGTGTGTGTGTGTGTGTGTGTGTGTGTGTGTGTGTGTGTGTGTGTGTGTGTGTGTGTGTGTGTTATTTAGCTAAAGGTAAAACAAAACATGCTTTCGATGGCGGATAGAGATGGGGAATTACCTCTCTTATACATCTTACGTAAGATGTGAGTAAGATGGCGCCGAGGATGGCTGCCGTGTCTCGAGCTCCTCAACAACTCCACTTGCACCATGCATGTTGAGTTGTCTCGAGCTCCTCAACAACTCCACTTGCACCATGCATGTTGAGTTGTTGGAGGAGCACGCGACATAAGATTTTCATTGCCAACATATACGCTGTATCTGCTGTGCATATGACAAATAAAACCTTGAAACCTTGAAACCTGAAACCTACGTAGGCTCAAGGGTGTGCCACTCTGTGTGTGTGTGTGTGTGTGTGTGTGTGTGTGTGTGTGTGTGTGTGTGTGTGTGTGTGTGTGTGTGTGTGTGGTGTGTGTGTGTGTTTGCATCAGTCTGGGTCTGACATCATAACTCCATATGAGATGCCCAACTGGTTCACAGAAAATAAAACTTCCAGAGTTACCTGCAGCTCTTTTGAAGTCACTTAATGTTAACAGACATTATAAATGATATATATAACAGTGTAATGAGTTAATGCATTTAAATGGTTTGATACAGCTCTTGCTTTGCTTTTTCTCTGGAAGTGCTTCTTCTATTTCATACTGTATCTTGCAGACCTTGTTTCTGAATGCTGTGTGTGTGTGTGTGTGTGTGTGTGTGTGTGTGTGTGTGTGTGTGTGTGTGTGTGTGTGTGTGTGTGTGTGTGTGTGTGTGTGTGTGTGTGTGTGTGTGTGTGTGTGTGTGTGTGTGTGTGTGTGTGTGTGTGTGTGTTTGTGTGTGTGTGTTTGTGTTCGTGCGCATGCGCGTGCATGCGTGTGTGCATGCAGCTGCAGACTGTAGCAGTCGAGCAGATGTTTGGTTTCTGTTTTTGACAAATGAGCGGCTGAATGTGTTTCACTGAGTCAGCACTTCACCTGCAGCACACCTGCTGCCACGCAACCTTCCTCTTTATTACTCTTCTTCCTTTTTCATCCAACAGTGTGTATTCAACACCTTTAATCATTATGACTTCACATCAGAGCCTCTAAAGCCACTCAGAAACCAGAAATCAGCAATTTGGAGGTTAATTGGATAAATTCTAGGTCTGATTAATGATGGGGGGATCTATAATGTATGGTAGGGTTCATCCTCAGACAGAACATGTAGGGAGAATCACAGTTATAGAGGAAGTTGGTAATAAAATGTTTAAGTATACTTTTAATAATCAGCTCAATACTCAGTAATTTACTCATTTCAAAGTACTGAATGTATGAACACTGGTTTTTAAGTCATGTATGATATTTCTTTCAGCTTGCTTAAAGAACTTTTGAATTTGTAAGTAGCTGATGTTGTTCATGAACTTAAACATCAAAGAATCTAAACATAAACATTATACTCTTCACTTTCTGTCCCCTGATGCTTCAAGTCTTCTCTCTCCTTACCTCGAGCTTTTATCCCAGGGGGCTTTGCTCAATGGGGTTTGTTGTGACGAGGAGAAACAGATCATGTCCCCGCTCATTCATCATGTGTGTGTGTGTGTGTGTGTGTGTGTGTGTGTGTGTGTGTGTGTGTGTGTTTGAGCGTGTTTCCAGGGCACCAGCTGTTTCCAGGAGTCTCCGCGAATACCTGAGTTGAACTTTAGTCTGATTTTGGAGTATCAATGGAAGATTTTAGATGGGGTTTTTTTCTTGGAAAAATTCATTAATTGTCATTTTAGTTTTTACCAGCAAAACACATATTTTTGATCTGTTCAAATCAGTCAAATTGACCCTAAATTACATTTAGAATGTTAAAGTCTGTTAGGAAGAGGGGATTCTAAATGTTGTAATTAAATATGAATATGAACATAATATTTGAAAGATAAAATGTACAGTAAAAATATCAGAAAAGAAAGATATAATTATATTTATACAAAACAAAATAGAATATGAATATTAATGATAGCATAAGAATTCAAATCGTGAACATTGTGTTGCAATATATAATGTTTACATTTTTCTGCGTTGGATTATTTAACATTTAATACTTAATCACATTTGCCTGGTAGACCTATTTTCTTTACTAAAGTAACTTAATCAGGACTTCTAATAGATTATTCTTACAGTGTGGTACTAATACTTTTACTTAAGTACAAGATCTAAGTACTTCTTTTCCCACAATATTCTGTATTTTGAAGATGATTGTTTTCACTGTCCCCTATCAAATCACGTTTAAAGATTATTATTTGAGCGTGTTTTCGGTGGACTGTATATATATATATCATATTTTCATGAATATCAGGTTAAATAAGTGACGTTACACAGAGAAGAGAAAGGAAGTCCTCTGGGTGTCAGCGGTGTCTGATCGGATTATCGGAGGCAGGAAGGGCATTAGGGGAGCCGTCGGTCGTGTTGCTATGTTAACCAATCAGTAGCATCGATCTATTGGCCCCGCAGCCAATCAGACGTCAACGCTATGGGTATGGCGCAACAGCCGGACACTGATCTGTTTCACAAACAACACACACACTCCGGGCTGGGATCAATACACACACACACACACACACACACACACACACACACACACACACACACACACACACACACACACACAGAAATAGACATAAAATCACAATTGTTTTTATTTTTTTTACACATTCACTAGTTAAATTCACAAAAGCACACACACACACACACACACACACACACACACACACACACACACACACACACACACACACACACACACACACACGATGAGAAAAATGATGAGCAAATTTAAGAAAACATTCATAAAAGAGCTCTAAGTATGACATTGGTAAGTACAAATGTGTTCTTTATACAATAACAAGGGTTTTGTAATCCATACACATCTGATACACAAATGCCATATGACACACATAAACACACCCGCAGGTCAGGTGTTGCCTCCTGGTGTCAGATATTGACCAACTGGCCTGGTTTCTTCTTACTCAATCAGTAACCGGAATGTGTGATATTTGTTTTGAACAGATATAGGAAGTAAATCCCCTGTAAACATTTTAAAATGTATGTTTCTTTGTGCATGTTGGTATCGTTCTTCTTCTTCTTCTTCTTCCTTTGTTGTTTCTGTAATTCCGGAAAAACATGACGAACATGACTTTTTGTCTGCATCCGCCTCAATAGCTTTAAGCACTTCTCACAAACACACACGCACTCACACACATTGTTAGCTGTGGTTAAAGGGAAGCCAATCTGTTTAAGAGCAGCTTTCAGACTTGGTGATCAGTTACCAAGAGGCCTCAGGCATTATTCATCACACAATGAGTAATCAACCTGCGCTGGAAACTGTGATACCACAGAGTGTTGGTGTGAGTGCGCTAAATGACAGAGAACAGTGCAGTAAGAAGATGGGGGATCGAAAGGCGGGGTCTATTTTTTTGTTCTTGGTTATTAAGAATTGTATTTATTTTGTTCTTCAGTTGTTGGCCTGTGTCCAAATTAATCAACCATTGAACATCTCACACTACAAACACTACAGTATGAGACAGAATGGAGCTATAAGCTATCCAAAGCTTGAGAGAAGGAGCACACACTTAACAGAAAGTATTTAAGTATATAGCTTAACACAACTTAGCATCTCCCTGGTTCCCTCAACAAAACTCCAATACCATTTTTCCTTAATGTCCACATACTAACACCACTTTATCATTTTAGAAGCTAATGTTCAGCTGTAGAGGAACTAAGGCGGCTAATGTTCGGCGTGATGAAGTTGAGTTGTCACATTTAGACACTTGTTAGCAACATCTGTATTTAAGTTCTCCATCAATTTATGTCGTAGAACAAACCGTTAAACTCTACAGACCTTATTCCAGGCATCTAACCAAAAACACATCAAAATATCATTGACTTGCAGACGAGGGAACAGGTAATGATAAAATGCTGACTCATTTCAGTGTTTAGGACTCATTCCTGCACTTCTCTATATCTTCAAATCCCTTTAACATGTTTTTGTTATGGGATTAAACTCTATCAAACTTCTAATCGGTTTTATATAAATAAAGTTGAACTAACCTCCCGTTGTTTTCTCCCTGCAGCTGCTGAACCTCTTCCTGGCTCTGCTGCTCAGCAGCTTCAGCTCTGATAACCTTTCGGCTCCGGACGATGACGGAGAAATGAACAATCTGCACATTGCCATCCATCGGATCACAAGAGGACTGGCCTGGTGCCGCAGACAGGTACCCCCCACCCTCTGATCTGAGGATGACTGCTTTCTCTTATTTTTACTCTTTTACATTTCTGTACTGTATACCCAAGAGTAAACCTGTGTAAATGACATGCTCTCTGTGCTTCATACGTCTCACACAGCATTTTCTTTTCTGTATCTGTGTGATGTAGGTTGTAGATTTTTTCAACGGGAACCTGAAGCGTCGACGTCAGAAGAGGAAAGAAGCCAAAGCCATGATGAAGCTCAAACGCCTGAGCACCATCCACACAGAAGCCAATGGAGCCGTCATAGGTAACACAGACACACACACACACTCGCACGCACGCACGCACACACGCACACACACACACACACACACACACAAACACCCACACACACACAAACACACACTCATTCCTTCACACAGGAGACATTTGCAAACAGTATGTCCCTTTATAAGAAGTGAAATTGGTTTTGGTTGGTGGATTTTGTGACATTCTGACAACGCACCATGCTAGCAGTTCCCCTTTGTTTTCAGTCTTTGTGCTAAGCGAAGCTAAATGGCTTCTTGGTGTCCCTTCTACACACCATCTAGATTTTTGGGAATGAATTATGACACATTGTTAATGCTTGTTGTTTCTGAATTCATTTCTTAATTTAATTTTCACCTCTCCATGTGTCCCCGCAGGACGTCATGTGGAGAAGTACGTTGTCCCCGAGGACGACAGCTACATGACAAACCCCAACCTCACCATCAGCGTCCCCATTGCCCCCGGGGAGTCAGACGTGGAGTTCCCTGAGGAAGAGGAGGAGGATGAGGGGGAGGAGGGTGAAGATGAGCAGAGCGAGGGCTCCGAGGAGGAGGATGAGGAGGAGGAGGATAGGGAGGAGGAGGTAAGGAATGAGGAGGAGGAGAGAGAGGAGATCATAAACACATGTGCACCTGTGTCTGATGTAAACAGGCTCAGGTGTGTGTCAGGGAGGAGGTCACCTTCTAACAGCTGGTCTGTGTGTGTGTGTGTGTGTGTGTGTGTGTGTGTGTGTGTGTGTGTGTGTGTGTGTGTGTGTGTGTGTGCGCGCGTGCGCGTGTGTTTGAACACCTGTTACATCTAATGCTGGGAAATGAACAAGAGTAAATATGTATTATTATATTGTTCAAAATAAGAGAGAAATACACAATATTCAAAATAACCTCAAAAGAGTTAATAAATGAAAGAAATTAAAATATTATCATCTGGTAACATGCAGTATGTTGAGTATTTATTCCATGTAAGCAGATTTCCTCACACTCTGTTACTATATAGTGTGTTTGGCTCAATTCATTACACACACACACACCATACACAAACACACACACACACACACAGATCGAGTTGGAGGCTTCAGGCAGTGCATTATGTGATCCGGATTTCCCTCATTCTGCAGCGATGTGTGTGTGATGTGTTTGTGTTAAAAGTGTGTGTGTTTTGTGAGCTGAAAATATGAGTGTGTGTGTGTGTGTTTTTGTTTGTGTGTGCGCTTTCTGTCTCTCTTCATCTATTCAAAGGAGAAACGTCCAACTGAGACCTTTTTGTATGTGTGTTCTAAACAATAGTTTAAACAGTCTAATGTCTTATAAAGTGTTTACTGTGTGTGTGTGTGTGTGTGTGTGTGTGTGTGTGTGTGTGTGTGTGTGTGTGTGTGTGTGTGTGTGTGTGTGTGTGTGTGTGTGTGTGTGTGTGTGTGTGTGTGTGTGTGTGTGTGTGTGTGTGTGTGTGTGCGCGTGTGTTGAGGAAGCAGGAAGAGAAGGAGAGGTGATGTTTAGTTGTTTCCTTTCCCTTTTCTTTATAACATGAAATGGCAGATTTGTGTCATGCTGCGTGTGTGTGTGCGTGTGCGTGCGTGCGTGCGTGTGCATGCATGTGTGTATACACCTGCGCTACGTCATTTCATCATCTCCTCTTTAATCATGTTGTGCACCTGTTCTCTTTCTCTGAACCTGTGGGTCAGGGCCCAGATTTATTTTATTTATTCAAATATATTTATTTCTTAGTATTGGTTTTTGCTTTACTGGCTCATCTTTGGCAATATTCATATTCAAATAAAACATACCCTATGAAACAGTTTTGCAAATTGATTTGTTAAAATGTAAAACTTTTCCGCACAAAATGATCATTTGTTCCTCAGAGCCTCCTCCGGATTTACTGTGAATTATCTCCTATGCTTTACGGTCAACAGCGTATTACATATATTAAATGTAAAGTTTTTTAGTGAAAATACATGTGATAGTGAAGTCGTGATCGTCGACCGGATAAATGAGTTTCTACGTTTTTGGATTATTTATTCACCATGAAAGCATCATTTTTCCAAGAATTCATGGGAATATTTACATGTATATGGAAATTGTAGGATAAAATATTTATTTGATTACGGGACAACAGCTTAAACAAAAACCAGTAAATGTTGTTTCTCCTAATAAGTCGATCTATTTAGCCATAGTGTGTCTATTGTGTTACTGTGTGTGCATGGTGCAAGAGCAAGTTAGCCATGAGGTGAAACATGCAAATGCAATGAGAGCTGAACACACACACACGCACGCATGCACACACACACACACACACACACACACACACACACACACACACACACACACACACACACACACACACACACACACACACACACACACACACACACACACACTTATAGAAGAGTAGATACATTGACCTAATGTGAAAGGCCAGCGTAAACAGAACAAAACTCAGGAACGTATTTCAACCAAAAATAACGTCTATTGTAAGAGAGAGTGTGCGTGTGTGTGTGCTTGTGTGTGTGTTATGTGTGTGTGTGTGAGGGAGATAGGATGCTGGTGGTGGGGAGGGGGTCGGAAAGAGAGAGAGGGGGAGTCAGAGAGCATCCTGGCTATCACAACTCTTCAGCATCAAGCTTTGCTTTCCAGCGTGTGTGTGTGTGTGTGTGTGTGTGTGTGCGTGCGTGTGTTTTCTCCCTCTGTAACTTGTCAGTTACTTTATTATTTCCTCTGCTCTTAATTGGGTTGAACATTTAACGTAGAATGAAAAAAAGAGTGTGCACAGTTTTTTCTTCCTCGTTTTTTCTCCTCATCCTTGTGTTCTTTCTGTTACACATCGCTGGTCTTTAATTCACCTCATAACACGCTCATTTACTCCCAGCTCACAGTGGAAATATATGTTGTGATTAACAGATGGTGAGAGTTTCCTGACCTGAACTTTACATGAACCTCATGTCATACCTCAGATATTGCAGTAACTCACATATTCTAAATATTCAAGGTGATCTTTGTCGATATATAAGAAAAGATGTAACAATAGTTGCACATCCATTTGCATGTTAATATCCTTTATATATAAAAGGTATAATTAATACATATCTAAACGATGCTCAGTATTTTATTTACTGTATGAAACAGTTTTCTGAGTATTTAAATGAATAATGTGTTCACTGCTTTATACAAAGTTATTTTGGTTCTCACCACTGACTAATAAGGTACAGAATAAATGAGTGTTTCACCATGACTAATACATAATAGGCATTTCAAATATGTCGTATTTTGACATGTAAATTATTCATGCGTGTGTTTTTTGGCGCGCTGGCTCAGCAACATCTTTTTTATTTTTTTTTTGTTTGAAACAATATGTGTTTTCCAGTGAGTGACCTAGTTAGGCAGTTAAATAATGTACCACAGGAAGAGCTGCTGAATACCGTTAGTCAGCAGAGTGTGAGTGTGTGTGTGTGGTAGTGTACTGTATGTGTGTATATGTCTTCTGGATATTAACTTTAATTTACTGACCATTTAAAATGTTACTTTAATTGCCATTTTCTGACACAACTGTCAAAAGTAAGTGGGCTCACACTAGTTAACAGACTAATGTTTGAATAACAGAATAGAATAATATTAGATGTACTTACTTACTATTGCTGAAAATAGAATCAATGGTGAAGTTATAGAACAGTGTAAATAGGATAAACAAGAATACAATGTGTTCAGTGTAATACAGTTACAATAACTGAGTGTTAAATAAAAGTAGTGAGGATAGACTATATCTTTTCTGAAATGTAGTTGAGTACAAGTATATGTAACACAAAATAAAAATACTTAAAGTACAATGTCAACGTATTACTTGAGAGAAATAGTAAATGCACCTCTCTACTGTAGCTGTGTGTCATCTGCATAGAAACAGCAATAAATGTCATCTTATTCCTGCAGTTCTTTTGCCTCTAATAGAAAATAATGCAAATATGTCAAAATGTACTTAAGCACTTGAGTAGATGTACTCTTCACCACTGCACAGGATGCATCCCCCCTTGTTGTCGCCCCCTCTCCTCCCTGGTATGGTGTGTGTCATTTATTTCCTGGCCACTGTAAATAGAAGCAGTTTTAATAGAGGTGTGTTTGCTTATGTAGTGATGAAATATCTGCCCTGTGTGTAATGGCTTCGTAAATCTCAGGAAGTGTGTTTACGCTCTCATAAAGCCCGATCAGCTGCTGAAAGAGGGCATGGTCAAACACCAAGGTCAAAGGTTAGCTGCAGTTTTTACAGTGGCATCGTTAAAGATGTATTCACTGTGACCACGGTAACATTCCCAGACAATAACACGGGCACAGTGGGACATTTTCGCATCTCTGTAGAATAGTTAAGCCTTTTTGATCCTCAATTTTTTTATTTTGTGCCTCTTTGCAGTCTTGCTATATCAATTGCATTCCTTTAACATTACTTTTTCGATCTTTCGTGGGTCTGCTGATACTTAGGATCTCATTTTGAGCTTCAAATGTCACTTTCAATCACTTTATTTCCCTCAATCATAATATGAACTACTGACAGGAAGAGATAATTAAATATGGGATCTTAATACCAACATAAATACACTTTAAAATATGCTTATGTTTGACCTCAAATTATACGGATACCTTAAAATCCGTTATGCTTCTGTCTAAACCCATAGTCCAGTAGGTGTGTGTGTGTGTGTGTGTGTGTGTGTGTGTGTGTGTGTGTGTGTGTGTGTGTGTGTGTGTGTGTGTGTGTGTGTGTGTGTGTGTGTGTGTGTGTGTGTGTGTGTGTGTGTGTGTGTGTGTGTGTGTGTGTGTGTGTGTGTGTGTGTGTGTGTGTGTGTTTGCAGCTTGTGAAACAGATAGTGACCCCCCCTGAGTTGGTGAACTCTGACCCCTGCAGGGTAGCAGATGTCCAGGTGTTGTCTGCAGAGACAGGTGGTGGTGGTGGGGTGGGGGGGGGGGAGGGCAGCTGAGGCTCTGCTTTGATTTTCCTGTCTGACAGTTTGTGGTCTACATCAAAACATCTCACCTGCGACACTGACCTCACACACACTGTACTTAGTAAAGCAAACAAACTCAAATATTGTGTAATCCAGGGAAATGACTTTATTTCAAACAACGACCGAACAAAAGATGAAGCCACTGTAAAACATGTGTTCTTAAAACTAGCCTTAAAAGGGTTGATAGTTATGTTGACAAACTCATTGCTTCATTGCAGTGTCTCCTGGCTGAAACACAGTACTGAGTAAATATACCTAACGTCACTAATTAAATGTTATAGTCTTCAGTGGTAGGAGAAGTACTCAGATGTTTTCCCTGGGCTAAAGTAATATTACCAGTGTAAAGGTACCCTGTTCCAAGTAAACGTTTGGCACAAATGTATATGCATCAAAATATACTCCAAGTGCCAAAACTGAAGTATTTATTATGTATAATAGCCATTCGGGCTGCCATTGGATTCATATCAATTAACTATAGACTGTGTGAACATGCAAAGGTACAGTATCTGAGTATTTGAGTTCACATGATCTGTTGTAGAGGATCTTATTTCAACTTCTGTGGTTCTATTTTCTTATCTTCTGCATCGCTTAGTCTGTTACATTTATTACACTTATTTCTGCATTTGTTTGCAAAAGAACATGAGACAAAGTATGTCCTCGTTATGACTCACATTCTCTCTGCCAAGTGAAGACAAACAATGTTCCCTTCAAAGATGGATGAGTGAATGTCTACAAATACAAACACAAAGCTGTATTCTTTTAAATCACAGTTTCAAATGTGAGTTTTGGAGGAATACAACAGAGTTAGTGTTGATGTTGTGTGTGTGTGTGTGTGTGTGTGTATGCTGGCGTGTGTGTGTGTGTCACCCTCATAATGCATTAATTAAATAGAAAACACACACACAGGACTGATAAGTGGGTATAGGGTTTGGTTTCAGTGTGTGTGACAGTAGAGATGACAGACATGACACATATATACACACACACACACACACACACACACACACACACACACACACACACACACACACACACACAGTTTTTACTGTTAAACATCATCCAATAGTCTATTTCAAGTAAAGTATTCTTTAAATTAAAGTTCATCACATAGCAGCTGTGGCTGATGTTGTATATCTGCTTTTGTCCTGTGTTGTGTCGTAAAAATAGTTTTGAATCCACCTTAAACCACAAGGGGGGGAATATTATGTATTTGTGCAAAATCTCTTCACATCCACCAGAATCCCTCGACAGAATCAGGGCATTTTACTTTTCTAATCAACCTTTAAACCTAATCCATTGCTCCAGAAAACTGTCTTAAAGTCATTCAAATTCTCCAAACACTGTATTTAACTCAATGTGTCCTTGGGTGTCATGAAAGAAGACTAAAATAAAATGTAATATCATCTTCATTAACAACATTCACAGGGTTAGATGTAAACATATGGCAGCTCTAGAGGCTCCTCTCTTGCCTTTTTGTATCCAACGTTATTTAACAAGCACTCATCTTGGCTTTGACGATGAGCAATTCCTTGTCGTCCTTCACCTCCCAAACAACAGACCTTATGAATAAAATACATTCAAACCCCTCATTATGGACGTCTGGACCAAGGCTGCTGCGGGTGTGTGTGTGTGTGTGTGTCCTTTCACGTGTAAGTGTGTCAGAGATTAGGGGTGTATTCATGCCTGTTTGGCTTCACCTTTACGTGTGTGTGTGTGTGTGTGTGTGTGTGTGTGTGTGTGTGTGTGTGTGTGTGTGTGTGTGTGTGTGTGTGTGTGTGTGTGTGTGTGTGTGTGTGTGTGTGTGTGTGTGTCCAAGGCTGGCATTTGTCGCGGCGGCCGTTCTCTGTTCCCAGACTCTGAATGTATTCATGAGTTAGCTGTTGACTCAGGTAGTTAGTTCACCTGTCCACACACACACACACACACACACACACACACACACACACACACACACACACACACACACACCCCTGCTGTGTCTTTTGTCCAGACATTTAACAAAAACTGCCAAATTTCCCTCCTCCGCCCTCAGCAAAAATTCTCTCCCTCCAGCTCCCCTTTTGTAAAGTTAAACTCCCATGATGCTTAGCAAACAGGGACCTTTGAAGTCAGCTGGGATGCGGGGCTGGGGGTGTGGGGGGATTTCCTGACGTCTACTTTTGTGCAGATATCAAAATAAAAGTGAACAGAAGGCAGTTTTCCCAGCCAGGTGAAGCCTCTCTGTTTCCTGCGCCAGGTTTCCTGTTTACGTAACGTTAAATCTGACTCATTCAGCTGCAGCACAATCTGCTGATCAGCTCACAACACACACTGTATTGTGGATGTATCTAAAGTCTCTTATATGAAACTTCACTTTAATACTGCCTCATTTTTACGATACAATTAATTTTAGTCAAGTCCTGCAATTTCCATTTCATGCTACTTTATGAGAATGGTGTTCTTCTACCTGCCAATTATTTTTCACATGATAATAAAGAATGATAGTTTTAACAAATGGGCTTTTAAACCGGAGCCATGATTTTGAATTTCTGGTTCCTATACCAAATGAAACCTTAGCTGAAGGTGGCTCAGAAAATGGTAATATTGATTATGTCTTATGTTTTCCTTTGCAGAAAGATGTAATCAGCCAGTCAGAGGGCAGCACAGTGGACCTGAGGAAGCCTGGCGAGGAAGAGGATGAATACTCTGAGATGGCTGAGGAAGCCATGGACCCGGAGAACTGCTTCCCCGACTGTAAGTACTATACACTGCAACCCCAGTACATCTCAGAAGCAAACACTGCACTTTTACTATATTTATTTAACACTCATAGTGACTTTTCACAGTATCTTAAGTTGGCTTAAAATGACTTTACTGAAACACTAAAATGATATGAGGTGTATTTGTTGGAAATAAAATACTGGATAATAATACTCCATTTAATGGTTAATTGGAAGAATTTCACCCAATAGTCCACCAGTGTTCCCCGAGCGTTTTCTTTATCTACATCTGTGCTAAACTGGGTCGAAGATGAATATATGTTCTGCAGGAGGAAAAGGGGCTGAGTCAGGACAGAAAAAAGAAATGTGCTTTTCACCTGGTTAGTCTGAACACCATCATAAATCTCATTATGAGAGTATTGGGGCAACAGATGAAAACACCAATCCGTCATCTTGCTTACAAATGCAATTCTGCAGATAATTATCCCAGCTTTAAGATCCTAGGTCATTTTGAAAGTTCTATCAAGCATATAAACACCAGAACTGTGCATGAAACAAAGATGCATGTAGAAGGAGATGTGGGAGAGAATTAAGGTTTTAAATGAGTTTTTTGTTTGTTGATATTGCAAGTGTCAGGGTTTCACTTGATTATCTTCCAAAAAAAGGTAAACTGATATAAAAGACAGAGAAAAAAGGATATAAACAACAATTGTTAAAAGACTTGCCCCAAAACTTTCATGATGAGATTAATTATCCTGTACTGGACTCATAAATACAAAGCAAACAGTAAACCCCTTCCTGATTCAGCCGCTTTCACAGAGTCGTCTTCTTTTTGTCCCTGATACAAAAACATAAGAGCAGTGATGAGAGAGACAAAGCTCCAGATCAGAGTTCATTGAAGAATTTTGTCTAAACCATTTGAATTTCAGAGGTAACTTGAGGTAAACATGCTCCGACAGAATTAGGCCAGCCAGCTGGAAAACCCTCTCCGAAGAACAGATACAACTGAAAAAACATCCAAGCACCTGCAGAGAATACGTTAGTCTGAAGTAGTACATACTCTTTGTGCAGAGGACAAATTACTGGATGTCTGGGTACAAATACACATTTACATTACAGGTACATATCAATTTAAACCGACATAATCAGTCATTTGAACCTCATTTTCTCTTTAGAGATCTAATGGCTTTTCTTTATATTTCGTATACCTCTTATATCTGTTACATCTATAACTGTATGTCTTTCTTTATATCACTTGTATCTCTTTTGTATCTCTTACACAAGTACTTATTTTGCTAAAAATGTGGCAAAAAATGGTCTTTTCCCATTGGCTTTCTGTTGAGGGAACAAGGGATATGCTACCTTTAGGGTCCACTACAAAAATATGGCATCCCTGCACCAGCTGTTTGTACATGAGATGAGTTGTGCGAGAGAAGAGTAGTGTGGAACAAAATGCAGATTTTTCTCGCGTGGCCCTCCACCACCCACAGGTTTATTGTACCTGCAGTATATTGTATGAAACTGATCTTGTCTCCCGTGGATGGAGGCTTTGCCAAATGGCAGATGTTGAATTAGCTTTGATTCATTTAGAAGATGGATGCGTCCATCACATTGTCCCCACACGCCGCCTGATTCTTCCTGATTCAGCAGAGTCCTTCACAGCAGGCGGCGTCTGTCACCAGCTGGACTCAGAGCAGGAGAGGCTGAAACATGGAATAGAATCTGCAGAAACATGAAGTAAAGTCTGCACATTCATCTTCAGCGTGGCTGTGTTAGTGGGGGAGGTACAGGACCAGGATGGGAGGAAAGAAGCAAAGGAAATGATATTAAACAATATGATACAGTTATTTTAGTAAGTCAATATAGGGGATGAAAGTTAGGGGGAAAAGTGTACATACTGCAAAATGTGAGGAGGAGAAGAAGCAAGAAAATGTGAAGGAGAAACAATGAAAAAGAGAAGAAGATATAAAGGAGACAAACTAAAGACAGTATAAAAAAAAAAGAGATTCAAGTGTATCAAATAGCAAGGAATAAAAAGTAGCAAGAACAACATTTGGATAACAAGTTAAAATAATGAGAAAAAAAGATAGAGGATCAGATCCAGCACTTTGACCTCAAAACCAATTTTGGGAGTGAAACAGATTTGTACCTGCTGTCTGCTGTTTCACAGGCACACACGCACACGCACACACACACACACACACACGCACGCACACACACACACACACACACACACACACACACACACACACACACAGCTGTATGGCTTCCCTCCTGACTCCCCTCTCACCGGACCGGTACCACCAGTATGCTGACACAGCACTGTGTTACTGAATGTGTGTGTGTTTGGGTTTTTCTGTGTGTGTGCATTCAGCCAGCTGCCAGTATGCCAGAAAAACTGACTAACCACTGAAGGCAGACACCAGATGTGTGTGCGTGCGGGCGGGCGTGCATGCGGGGACAAAGTGACCATCTGGAAGTTGTAGTGGCGTCTTTAACTCGAGGTGTATCTGTATGCAGGAGTCACGGTTCGCTGAACATGTTGTTATTGTAGATTATTGTAATTAAAAAAACAATAATAATTAAAGTAAAGAAAAGCAACAAATTCCCTGCTGGGGAAAAGTTATTAGCATATACAATTTTTTTCCACTTACAAGGGCAACACATGGTGTCCTTCCATTGCTGGTGTAGATGATGTATTGCAAAGTAGAAGTGCAGAAAATGCATCTGGTGTTTGGTGATTAAAAATGGCATCAAGTGACAGAACAGGTGTGTGTTCCCTCTGAAGGATTAAAAAATATGTTCTTAGAGAGCATAGAAACTGACGACACAAGCTTTTCTTCTTCTGGGAAATACATTCAGGTGTGTCTTCATCTGCAAACGTAGTTTCAGTTCCGCATAGAGCTGCTGTTTAGCTGTAAAGGATTGTGTCTCTGTGTGTGCGTGTTGTGTGTGCGTGTGTTCATGCTGTGATTACAAAGCACAAACAGCAGCGGGCCTCCCTCCGGCTGTCAGGAAGAATGAGTGTGTACAGTATTTTGGGATGAATGGAGACACAAACTCTTAATTCAGACTCGCTACTAATTCATCACAGTTCTCAAGGTCATCCCGGGCAGGAAACTCAACGAGGCGCAGGCTTCCTGACTTTACCTGAGAGCGCCGCATGCTTCTTATATACAGGATTAAAAGAGGGACAAAATTAATTATGGAATGAGTGTTTATAGCAGAGAGTTGGAGGTGAGAATAAGCACTTTATTTGAATGGAGGTTTTTTACCTTTTTGTTTTTCAGCCTTTAATCACCGGATGTGACTGAAAACAATATTTCATCTCTGCCTTTTATTATGGTATACAAACCTTTTTGGAGATATGGGGATTTACTCATAGAAAAACATAGGTTGTTGTTTATATATTTCACCACAGTTTTCATTAGCAAAATTAATGAAACACTATTATCATGCTCACAGTTGGGCATGAAAAACGCAGAAATGAAATCACGAGAACACAACCGCTCTTATTGTCCCGACATTAAATACTCATTATTTTTGCTGTTATCTCCATTCACACACACACACACACACACACACACACACACACACACACACACACACACACACACACACACACACACACACACACACACACACACACACACACACACACATAGACACACACACACACATACACACAGAGTTATATGCACATACCCGCAGTGTACCTCATTTATAAAGACAGATCGTTATCCAACATGCATGCAGAGAAAAACTGTAAAGCTTGCATGCCAATGTAAAAATCCACTGATTTGTCTCTCTCTCTCACACACACACACACACACACACACACACACACACACACACACACACACACACACACACACACACACATCTGTGCTGACAGCGGGCGTTAGATTATCTGCCCCATTGGTCCTCTAAATGCCAGTTCATTGGTTAATGTTGTGAAGCTGCATGTCACGCGATAGTGGGAAAATGAGTGCGTGTGTGTGTGTGTGTGTGTGTGTGTGTGTGTGTGTGTGTGTGTGTTTCTGCCTCAGTGGGCATTGTGTGTTGCCTGCAGCAGCCGCTCTGACTTCCTGAAGGTCTCAGGTGCAACTCCTAAAGTTCCCTTGAGCAACACGCTCTGCCGCTCTCTTTGTCACTTCATCAGAATTCACTTTTTCCTAAAAACCATCTAAAAGTAATCCTCTCCATCTGAGGTCACGGAAAGGAGCTGTACTTCTTTATTCACACAACTTGACTTAAATATTGCTTTAAGTGTTAGAATGTTGTTTGCTGAAATCATTTATCATGCTATCATAATATAAATATTCGTTCTGAAACACCAAAAGAAACAAAAGGATCTTCCAATCATTGCGATGATCATTTTTTGAATGCTTCATTGCATCACCTTGGATTTGATCTATTAGAGATACTCATATATGTATCTGAGTGTTTTTGTCGATTTGTTTGCCGTGGAAGATTTTAGTGGAGGGTCAAATGCAATCACCTTGTAGGAAGGGGGGGGGGGCGCATTTCCTGATCGATGCTGAATCAATGCGGCGCCGAAAAGAACGAGCACGCCTGAAGGAGACGTCCGCTTCCGTCCAACAGCTGATGTGATAAGTTTTTCAATAATAGGTTATTGCTGAAGAAGTGTTTATTACTGCAGAGGGGGTTTCCTTACACACACACACACACACACACACACACACACACACACACACTGATAATAAGACTGCAGTGGGCTGATTGAGTGTCAGATTACCTTTCGCTTGTTTTCATTGGATTACAGGCAAAAGCCCGTTAGTGTCCATGGCAACAGAAAGCCGGTAATCAGACTCTTAATTAGAGAAGCTGCAATCAGAGAGCACACACACACACACACACACACACAAAACACACACACTGCACACTGAATGTGAGTCAGTCACTCCTTGTTGATGAAGACTAATATAAGCCGTGATGGAAGCCCATAGAGCACTTCAAATGATAATGTTACTTCAAAATGAAAATATGTAATATTATTATAATATAGTCTTCTTCTAGTCTTTTTCATTTTCAACTGGTAACATAAATCAACTGTATTTGTACCTTCAATAACGGTTTGAAAATAAAGCTGTATTGTAATTTAACAATTAGATATGGCCAAAAAGTTTCAACTTGAAATTAGATTTCAAGTTCCATTTTCATTTTTGAATGATTGGAAAAAGGTGTTTAACTCATGACTTAAATAATGCTGGAAAATCAGGTGGTATTTCTGTCCTTCATATTTTTTATTTCATATCTTAATTGAATGGATTGAAAGGATTTTGCAGAAACTTTGTAACCATAACTAGTATCTAAAAATATACATCTTAGATATAATTCAGACATAGTGCGGCCGAACAAACTATCACATATTGACGGAATGTAAGTACTTCAAATAGTCCATACATGCTGAACTAAAAAGTATACCAAGTTGTGTTTTTCTCAATAAATAGAACGCATGTCTTATTCTATGGGTAAAGAACATCCTCTCTGGGATATTCAGCTGCCATCATGCCTCGCTCGACTGCAGAAGTTTTCCCGGTGTCAGGTTGCAGTTTTTCATCCCCTCTTAGACACAATGATTGAGTTTAGAAATGTTAGGAACAAGGTTTTAGTGACACAGACAAAGAGCTGCGATAAGAGCAGCGACAGAAATCTGATACTCGTTATCAGCAATTTCTGCAACCAAAAACTCGCGATGACGTCTGCTTCAGAACCATTAGACGCTCTCTGCTTGAAGAAATCACATTTGAAGTTATACACATCCAACATTCAGTCAGATACAAAATCATTTAAAAGCTTGAAAAGTTGTACAGAGATAGTGAAATGCAATACTAAAAACCTAAAAAACTATATGTGCAAATCAGTTGGTGGCTCCAAGGGAGGTGATGTACGGCATGTGTATTTCATTTCTGTTCCTTTCTTAAAAAAGCGTTCAAAAGTATGTTTACATTTTAATGGACCAATATTAGCAAACCTGCCAAAATGTGAGGTTTTTAAATAAATATCTGTGGCTATGTTTATCCCGCATTTTTACCTCCTGACGCCTTTTATTTTCTGAAACTATACAAATATCTAATTACTGGAGTTTTCAATTGTATCTCAGGTTGTCAGAAGTTATCAAAGACACCAAATATGTGAGGCTGCAGCTAAGGGAAATGTATCTGATGAAGACTCATAAATCACGGAACACATTGATCAGATATGATGCTGTAATGTAACATTTCATGTATTGTTTTTCTACAATTCAAATGTAGCAGAAACTTCACAAAATAGTTATGCAAGACAACAAGCCTCTAAACACACACACACACACACACTGGACATAATGCTTGTTTGCATGTTTGCAGGATAGAGAGAGCACTTTATGCTCTGGGTCATCTGCAGGACAAAGCGGACATGACCCTCTGTATGTGTGCTGCACTGCTAATAGCAGCGTGCCCTAAAGCACACCCGCTTTTTTGTGTCCCTTGTTGTTTAACTACGGGGGAGAAGTGAATCCAGGGGATTATTATCACATTATTCTAATGAGATATGGGTCAGGGTTATTTATTATTCTTTTTTTCTTCTTGAATTATTTCTTATTTTGAATGAATAATAATGGCGATGATAAAAACGTAGAGGATTGTCGTGAGTACAAACGCAAAGATGCTCTATACTGTATTTTGTTATGTTAAGATATATTTATTACTTCTACTGTAAATTATAATATTATTATCATAATTATAGTTTTTTTTAATTGATGTTTTTGCTATTATTATAATTAATATTTCTATCATTATTCTGATTGAATATGCAACCCAAAAAGTATTTGAATGTTCATTATTGATCCAATTAAGGACTGCTGTCAAAGTTAAGGATTGTCACCTATGTATCTGTCTTTTGCTGGTGTGTGCGTGTGTGTGTGTGTGTGTCTGTGTGTGTGTGTGTGTGTGTGTGTGTGTGTGTGTGTGTGTGTGTGTGTGTGTGTGTGTGTGTGTGTGTGTGTGTGTGTGTGTGCAGTCTGTACATCCAGGTTCAGGTGCTGTGACGTGGACACGAGTGGGGGTGCGGGGCGTTCCTGGTGGAGGCTGAGGAAGACGTGTTATCAGATCGTAGAGCACAGCTGGTTCGAATCCTTCATCATCTTCATGATCCTGCTGAGCTCCGGAGCCCTGGTGAGGAACACACACACACACACACACACACACACACACACACACACACACACACACACACACAAACAACACACAGAAAGACAGCAAAATCCACAGACACCCATGCAGACACGTCATATTTAATCATTTATTTTTGCTGACACTTAATACTTTCTGTCATTTCACTCTGTCGTAGGCCTTTGAGGACATCTACATCGAGCAGAGGAAGGTGGTGAAGGTGGTGCTGGAGTACGCTGATAAGATCTTCACCTACATCTTTATCCTGGAGATGCTCCTCAAGTGGCTCGCTTACGGCTTCAAGAAATACTTCACCAACTACTGGTGCTGGCTGGACTTCCTCATCGTAGACGTGAGTCCATCTTCTGGTTATTAATGCATTAAATGATCTGTTTATTTGTCCTTTAAAATATACTTTTTGTCAATGTGATGATTCAACAGGGATGGTGAAGAAAATAAAACTTCATTTAAAATAATACTGACTTAATATCGACGCACACTTATAAAGACACAAGTGTGTTGTTCGGCAGTGTGTTGTTCGGCAGTGTGTTGTTCGGCAGTGTGTGTTACAGACGGTTTTCTTGAAGCCTTGAAAATTGCTTCACTGAAATAAAGCATCGCTATAAATAAAATGAGCGAGAGACATAGACAGACAAAGAAAGAGAGAAACAGCTTCAGGGCAGAAAATCAACCGTGGCTTTTTAACCTCTCCATACACACACAATGGTATATTCGGACACACACACACACTCTCTCTCTTTCACTTTTCTGTGGCGGATTATGTGTTGGTAGAGCAGCACACACACACTTTAGAAACACACCATGCATATGAAAGCTTTGTGTCTTTCTCCGGGTTTCTGTGTGTTTTCCGCCTGGCCGTCCTCTTAAATGTTGTGACGTTTTTATTTGACTGCAGTGGCCTGAAGAGAGAGATGAGTTGAGTCACAGAGGTTTAAACATGAATGTCTGAGACAAAAACTGAGCAGAGTGATATTAATAGAGACTGAAGGACACATATCTTTCACTTAAGTCTGCATTCAACAGATTTCAAGCCACGAGTAGAGGGGACAAAAAACACATTTCAAACTCAATGGACATAACCTGATTGTCAAATTCTTCAAAACAAAAAACTCAAAATTGGATGATTTTTAAAAATGTTTTGCAGTTTGACATTTGGAAGTATTTTCAAAATACAGGATTTTATTCTTGCCGATATTACCGATACAGACACAGAAGTCCAGCATTTGTGTTTCTTATATGTTATCCTGATGATCATAGCATATTTTCACTATCAAATAAATAAATGTATTCATTAAAAATGACAATATTTGTATTTAAGGTTATTTGGAGTCAGGATTAGAAAATTAGTATTGAAACAACTTGAAGTTTCAGAAATAATATCGATCCAAAAATGTACATTGAGACAAAATAATAAATGAAAGGATGAAATTGGGAGAATTTAGTCTTAATGTTTTCTAATCTGCTCCTGTTCTAACTAGTATTTTTTAGTTGCTTTTTTAGTTGCTATTTCCACAGCATCATTTTCCATCAACAAAATGTCAAACTCCCCACTCAAGTACTGTTTTTCATTCATTTCAATCATGAATAACCGGCTGCATTTTGTTCAGTGTCATAGAAACTCAACACTTTCTGCTCATCGCTAAGGTCTTCCCTGACCCTGATGTGCTTTTATTGTGAACTGAAAGCAACAGGACGTGTAGAAACTGAACAGAATAATGCTTTCACAGTTTCAAAGGCTTTTCCTGATAAATGTGTGGTCATATTTAAGGAAATACGGAACCCTAAAACGCTCATTTAATTTTCTGTCCTTTAGTGGTGGGTAATGTTTAAATGTGTGACCTGTAGATCTCAGTGTTGGGTCAGCTGGCTCACCTCCTGTCTTTGGAACACCTATCCACCATGCGAGTGCTGAGGACCCTCAGGGCCCTGCGTCCTCTCCGGGCCGCGTCCCGCCTCGCTGGTATCAGGGTAAGCGCCACCCTCCTGCTGCCCGGGCTGGAAAATCAAGCACACACGTGGTCGGGCTGAGCAGGCTGGAGGGGGTTACTGGGACTATATTTTATCGGTTATAATTATCCATTTCCTGCTACTGGAGAAAACATAAGATTTTAGACTCCTTTTCTGAAGGTGTTTGGGGTGTTGCAGTCTCAAAATCATCATTTCAAAATCCTTTCAGCCCCTTCTCACAATTTCTAAAGTTATTTTGCATATTATCCAAATGGTCCTCACATCCAAAACAGGGTTAAAATGTCAGTGGCCCTAAATACTTCTTAATCTGCATAATTTCTCACAGAAAAACAAAGCTATCAACCTCTTCTTTTCCAAAGTTTGAATACATTCAGTTTATTTGGACGTCAAAGAGGAATATTAACACAATTTCTTTGTCCACACAGATTCACTTTTCCCCTTTTTTTCACAGGTCATACTTCAATTTGTCATTAAATAGGAGACTAACTCTATTTACTCCCTTTCCTGCAGGAGTCAGCTGATAGTCTAACCCCACATGTTTTCTCCTCAAATCCACAGCTCTGACGTCATCTGTCCTCTCTGTCTTTATTAGAGTAGAAGTTAACCACCCTGCTTCTGTCTTCTCCTCCTCCTGTCTTTCCCTCTGTATTTCTCTATCCACTCTACCTTTATTCCCCCCTATTTCTCTCTCCTGCAGGTGTCGTTGGTCAGTCTGGTGGCCAACACTTTGGGTTACTCAGATTTCGCTGCCATCAAGTCCCTGCGTACACTGCGCGCCCTGCGGCCCCTCAGAGCCCTCTCCAGATTTGAAGGCATGAGGGTAAGAGTCAGTATTAATAAAACAAACACACCTGGGCGTCCATTACGGCAAGGACAGTATAAATACCACGCAAGGAAATACTAGGTACCGTATATTTCCTGCAAAATGTTTAGTATAATGTTGTTTGAGTATATAGAGTAGAACATATGAGATTCTTATATTACTAGGGTATCTCAGATTCATGTAAAAGCTGGGTTTTGCTGTTGTAGGTGGAGCTTCTTTCATTATGGATTAATCTAAAATCGCTTTGTAAAAAATGTAAATGTAACTTGTTTTTAAAAATATCTTTACATTGTTATTCATTACTCAATGGACAGGCTGTAAAGATGATTTACAAAAACATTCTGTTACCAAGGTGTGTGTGTTTTATCCTCGAACATCTCACCTGTACTGTCATTATTTCATGCTCTCTGATTGGCTCATTTCGTTACTTCCTGTCAGTGTTTCCGTGCAGCTTTTTGTGAAGCTTCCTCTCTTTCAGAATAATCAGTATTTAATATTTGAATGCTTCAGAGAGGGAAACCTCGAGACTGCTCTGCTTTTGTTTCTGTCTCATCCATCAGTATTACTATATCCCAGAGTCAGTGTCCTGCAGGAAATGTACTGAGAAACAGGTTTTAAAAAACAACCCCAAACCAAGTACTCAGGTTTTCGAAAAAATGACAGTTCATGCAAACGTTCTGTTTAGTATTTCATATTTGAGCTCATGCATTTAAACTGCACCAGTAAGAAACTAAACTTTAAGCAAAAAGGTGAGATGTGAAAGGTTTGCAGGACGCTGACTCTGTGTTGCACGCTGGGAAGTAAGTCTGAGCTTTACTCTCCCATGATCGTGCCCTCTCCTCTTTGTCCGGTTAATACGATTAGCTCTGGTGCCATTTTGCAAAATGCTCTACTGCTCACTCAGCAGGGGATTCTGGGTAGAAGCAGTGCATTGTGGACACAGTGAGGAGGTCTGGAGTGGCAGGTCGACTGTTTTTTTGTGTTTAGTAAGGTCGTTGGGTGACTCAGCTCTCACTCTGAGTAGGAGGAGGGAGAGGAAAATTATTTCTCCCCAAAAATACAATAATATTAGAAGGAAAGTTTGTTCAGATCCAGAGTTTTTTATTTTTATTAAACCAAATTACAAGGAAGAAACTTCAAAATGTTTTTAGGATAATTATTTTTGGGGACATATTACTCAAAGTTTCTTACAGAAGTGATTTTGGATATCTCTTGGTATCACTCCATAAATCTGAAAATACTACCACCAAATCTACATGACACCACAGTCAGTAAAATAAACTCCTTGATGGAAAATTCTTTATGTCTGAATAATATGTGAGAATAAGCTATGTTTCCAAGCTGTAGTTTAAAGTTTAAAATCAATCCAACTTGAAAGCTTGTATAAAGTCAGACATAAATCAGAAAGCACTTTACTCTCCAGCCTGACTCAGCCCTACTTCATCACTACTTTTAAATGTGTTGCTATATATTGGACTTATTGTTTCAGCTGCATTTTTACTATTTGATGTGTTTTATGTGAAAAAATCTTCAAATGTAAAGTACGTACTGTTATTAGACAAATATTTTGCAAGTTAAACTAGAACAACTGGAAACTTTGTGTCCTGAAAGCATGGATCTTCAACAAATCCTCAGATTAACTTCAGCTGGGCCATTAAATTATTGTAAACTGTAAATAAATATATAAAAAAATAGGAAATAATGACTGAAAATAAAAAAATAAGACATTCAAGAATTTAAAAGTGGAAGAACTGTGCAGTTTATAGATGTAGTATTGTGCAGAAGTGTGCAAAGTTCACAGTTTGGATTAAAAATGTCACCAAATGTTTGTTTAACTTGATTAGCTAACTTAATTAAAGCTAATTTGTAGTAGGGGGTCCACGTTCCCTGGCCTGACATTTGTTGAAGACTCTGCCTTAACGAAACCAACTAGAGAGTGTGTGTTTGTGTGAGGCAGTGTCTTGTGTGTGTGACAGTGTTTTTCGCCCGCAGGTGGTGGTGAACGCTCTGATCGGGGCGATCCCCTCCATCATGAACGTGCTGCTCGTCTGCCTCATCTTCTGGCTCATCTTCAGCATCATGGGCGTCAACCTGTTTGCCGGCAAGTTTGGACGCTGCGTCAACCGCACAGGTCACATATACGAGTCAGCCTTCATCAACAACAAGTCAGAGTGCGAGGCACTCAACGACACCTCGCTCTACTACTGGACCAAGGTCAAGGTCAACTTCGACAACGTGGGGGCGGGGTACCTGGCTCTGCTGCAAGTGGTGAGGAACTGTGATTCATCTGTTTCCATTTTTCCATTTTCATCCAAAGCTCCTAACAACAAGCACAAACATGGTGGTTAAGGTTTATTGTTTCCAGTTTACTTTGAACTGGTAACTAAACGATATCTTAAAGTTAGATATTGTACTTTTTGCTGCACTAAATCCCCTCCGAGTGAAAACCGTGTATTTCCAGATCATTTCGATTTTTGATGCAACATCTTTTTTTTTAATAGACTAAATATCTAATACATAATATAATGAGAGAATAGAAAACTGTCACGGGTTTTTTGTTACTGGGAAAAAGCGACTCATGATTCATATGCTGCATTTTGAGTTGCGTTCAGGCACTTTAAACACCTGCAGGGCTTAATTTGCAGCGTGGGCTGAGACTGAAAGACAGAAACGAACACTGCTGAACACACTGTTCGCTTGAACACACTTCCATGTACAATTCTGAGGCACTTATACTTTACCTGAGTATTTCCATTTCCTGTGTCTTCATTCTTCTTTTACTTCTGATGGACTACATCTCAGAGGTGAATATTGTAGTTTTGACTGCACTTCATCTAGTTATTTTGCAGATTTAGATAAATACTACAAAATATAATAATTAATCAATTCAATCAAATGACCCAGTAGTATATTAGCAATTAAAATGAGCTGAACCTATTGTATGATCTTCCCATATTCCGAATAGAAATAAATAATAATAATAATAATAATAATAATAATAATAATAATAATAATAATAATAATAATAGTATTAATAACAGTAAGAACAATAATTAAAAGAAACATTTAGAAAAATATCAGAAAAAAATAAAGAATCCATCCCTTGATAGCAAAAAAAGTAGAAAAATAATAACAAATGTAACAAAAATAACCCTGATGCACTTACATAAAGGCATGCCTTTTACTGAGTATTGCTACACTGTAGTATTGAATAAGTATAACGTATTATTCTGGCTGCAGGTGAAGATGGCTCGGTTGTCCAAAAATATTTCAAAAGCGTCTGTTTTGAAATAAAGAGCAGAGAAAACTCCTCCTGCACGACAACTCAAGTTCAAATTAAATCTGAGTGTATCCGTGGGAGGATTGACTTTTCTCACCCTTCTCACCCTCTTTTCTTTCCTTCCATCCATTTGCTGTCTTCATCTTAATTTTCCTCCCACACCTGTTCTTGTCGCTCTGACTTTTCCACGTCTCCCTCCCTCTCTTTCTCTTTGTCTCCATTTGTCATGTTACATTTCAGTTATTTCCACTGGCTTCTCTCGTCCTTCTTTGTTAGATTTCATTACTCAACTTGAATCAACATTGAACATGTATTTATAAGAGAGAACATATTCATTTGTTAAAGAAAGTAAAATGCAATAAATCAACATGATACAGTTGGAAAGACACTTGAATATAAATGTGATGTAAATCTGTTGAGAAATATAGTCTAAATAAATACATTTAATAAATAAATAAATGCAATACGCAAAAGGTTAATGATAAAAATACAAATAATAATAGAAAAGCAATTCTAATAAATAACTACTACTAATAAATAAATTACAAATACCTTTTCTTAATAACTTGTACTACTTATAGAGGCTCACTGAACTTTTCTACGTGTTATCCTTCATTATTGATCATCTTAATATTCATACTCTCTCTGTCTTGTTTTTTTTTCTTTGATATCATTTATTTTTCTATATTTTTCTCAGTTGCTTTCCAGCCTATAATATATTTTTCCTCCCTTTCCTCGTCCATTTCTTGCTTTGACTCCCTCTCTCATCATCTGTTATTAAGCAGAGCATGGACAAAGCCACGCATAGAAGGCAATGCAACTTCTCCTCTGCTCCCTTTCTCTCTATGCTTTCTTTCCTTCCTCTGCTCCTTTTCTCTCCCTCTTTTCTTCCCCTTTCTCTGTCGCCCACCTTGGCGTCCTGAGAGCCTCCAATCAATCAGCGTCTGAGAGGCTTTTATTTTTAGAGCGACTGCAGCCAAGTGGGAGGGAAATAGAGATGGAGGGAGGAAAGTAAGCATGGAGGAAGAAATGTTTTACTGCAAATGGAAAGAAGGAAACAATGATGATGAGAGAAGAGTATAAGGAGGGGGAGTTAGGGAGGAGAAGTCAGAAAATGGAGGGACAAAGGTAAAAAAAAACACTATAAATGGGATGTAGAAATGATGAAGTCTTAAATGTTTGTTAGAGAGGAGAAACCCGACTCATCACCACCATCTCTTAGTTCATTGATTTGTTTGTTTGCCAATTGTTTTTTTTGTCTGTCTTTATTTAAAAGAAGAAATGTTCTGCCCGTTCTGTGAATGTTTGACTATTATTAAAATGATTAAATATATGACCTAAAAGAAAACACGTATATCAGAATATATTTTTGACATTGGTGATGTAGGAATAAATAAAGTGCTGATAAGAAAATAAAAAAATGAGGATATCAAGGGGAGATAAACTTGAGAGTTGCCAAGGCAACATGTCGCTCTCATCGTGTTTGGCTTGTCGCACGGCAACAGTTGGCGGGAGCAACCCCTCCATCAGCATCTGGAAATAACTCCACGCTGCAAAAAATAGAGATAAAAAGCAGAGTAAGAAGAAAACAGGAAAAGATATTCAGGGAGAGAGGATGTGTGGACGTCTGTGACTCTGTGCTGTCAGCTCTGTTTCTGACTGAAATTTAAAAAGTATTCAATAGTTGAATGGACATGACCGTAATGACACACAGTGTTGCCAAAGCACCATTAAAACAGACATATATACAGTACATAGACCTGTGGGTTAAACTGTTGTGAATACATGCAAACTACAAAAAACACATACTATTGATTATTGTGGAGGAAGCATTTCTTACAACCATGATGACGTTTGAAAATAAAAAGTCCCCTACACATTCAAAAGTTCACTTTATCAAAGTACAAATGTATTAAAAGCAGTTTCAGAAATATAGTTCGTATTATTAGATCATTCTGTTCATCTGAATCTGTAAATCAAAAACAGGTAGCAGAAAATGCACCTTAAAGAAGTGAACATTGTTCCTGCTGCACTCTCAAAAAATACATGTTAATCTCAGTGATACTTTTTACCTGGTTCAATGAAGGATATATAAGTATTCACCTAAATCCATCCTTTAAAAATAAAAGCCTGTCTGAGCTGGTCATCTTTTACAGCGTACAACCTTTCTCTCACATCCCACAGAACATAATATCAACAGGTGGTAACCGTGGTGATGGGCTGGTTTCAGGTGTGATTGATGGACAGCAAGCGCCCCCTCAGAATAAAGTGTTTCTGAGGAAGGAAGTCCATTTAAGGGCGTGTTGATCCTTCATTGATCAAAACAGCGGCCCTGTTTCCATAGCGTCTAATTTCCTGCTAAAAGGAGAGAGTGGCTTTTGTTCACTTTCTCACTTTAAGTGCTGGAAGTGAGCAGCGCGTCGTCTTGGTGGCGCAGGAGCAGAGAAACTCACATTTTACACAAAGACGCAGACAGTAGCAATTTTCTGCAGAAATGTTTTACAAAAGGGCTGAAATTCACATGCTCTATATGGACAAAATAACATGGACACTTTGTTTCATTCTTCTTTTCCATATAAAAACATTTGAATGATGGATGCACAATTAGAAGTGTAGTTGTACCCTTTATAATGACACATCAGATTTTAGAGGAGCATTGACGCTTTTTAGTTTATCCTGTTATTTTACCACCACTGCAAGAAAGGATGTATGTGATATTCATTATATCCACAGCTGGTACAGTTTTTATGTATTTCTGTGTGTTTGTTTTAAAGGCAACCTTCAAAGGCTGGATGGATATCATGTATGCAGCGGTGGATTCACGAGCTGTAAGTCAAAGATTCTTTATTTGAATGTGTTGGTGTGTGTCATCATACTGTGCGTGTCTGTTATGTGATTTGTTTTTGCCTGTTTTTAATATAAATTGATCCGTTAATGAAAAGTCATAATATTAGATTAACAGACTATCATTTTGTAAAATGAGTCAATAACATTGAAGGTCAATATGATGTACAGAAGGATGTGTATTCCTTTTTTTAAATGCTCTAATTTCCTGTCAGGTGGAAGAGCAGCCCATCAAAGAGATCAATCTGTACATGTACCTTTACTTCGTCATCTTCATCATCTTTGGCTCCTTCTTCACCCTCAACCTCTTCATTGGAGTCATCATTGACAACTTCAACCAGCAGAAACGAAAGATGAGTAGCACACAGGGAAAAGAGAAATACTAACAATAACAAAGCATAATAATTAATACACAAAGACGTGTGTTTTCACACTGATGCTTTTTATATGAGCATAACAGACCTATTTCTCTTTTAATGACGCTCATAGTTTAGAATTGACTGAACTATTGTGAAAAGACCAATGGACCACATATAAATACATCTGTGCACATCAAAAATATTAACTCAACACTTTTGTTTTTGCTCCCATTTATCACGTGGTTAAATTTAAGAGCTAAGACTGCACACAAAAGACATATGTCTCTCTTACTGTGGTCACTAATTCAGGCCACTTTTTAGAGTGCCTTTTATTTTGAAGAGCCCCAAGCACACGGGCTGGATAACCGTAGAAAAACAAAGGGCTTTGCTCGCACAAATGTTAACACATTTTATTACCTAAATTTAGTTTCCGTGCGCATGTAAAATAACAGAGTCTTTGCTGTTTGTTTCTTTACTTAGGAGGACAGGACATCTTCATGACGGAGGAGCAGAAAAAATATTACAACGCCATGAAGAAACTCGGCTCCAAAAAACCTCAGAAACCCATCCCCAGACCTACGGTACCAGCACAGTTTATCGTCTAAAAAGCTCTTACTTTTATTAATAGACCTCCTGATCAGAGAAAGTTAGGAATAAAGGCTCGCCTCAGCCAATAATGCAAAATAAAAATGTATTAAACTGAAAACAAGAAGGAAAAACAGCCTACATTACAAACAAGAAACATGAACTGAAAGTTGATTCAAAGTGTTTCTGTGCAGAACTCTGTGCAGGGCTTCTTCTTCGACCTGGCGGGGAAGCAGGCCTTCGACATCATCATCATGGTGCTGATCCTCTTCAACATGATCACCATGATGGTGGAGACGGACGAGCAGTCCCCGCAAATGGAATACATCCTGAACAAAATCAACCTGGCCTTCATCATCGTCTTCACCTTCGAGTGCCTCGTCAAGATTGTGGCGCTGCGCTGCTACTTCTTCACCGTCGGCTGGAACATCTTCGACTTCGTGGTCGTTATCCTCTCCATCGTCGGTGAGAAAAACAGCGAAGAAAAACACAGTATCCAGAGGGCAAAAATCTCAGAAGATTGAGTATTATTAGCACATGCCAATATTTTCTACAAAACATGACATGAGAACAGATTTACTGTATTTTATTAATCAATGCAATAAAGGTTGATAGTGTATCCCAACATCACAAATGTCGCAGTCTGTGCTTAGACCCTCGTTTTATGCCTTGATAATTGTTCTACAGTTCACTTTTACGGTGATTATAATTAGTCATTATATTGTTATTATTATTTTTACAGCAAAAGATCAGAATACTTCCTCCACCACTGATTATATAGAGCACAGCGCGCCTGTGCGGGCGTGCGTGCATCTGTGCATGTGTGCCTCAGAATGATCTGGCAGTAAGGTGTCCATCAAAAAAAGCTGGCCTTGATGTTCCCCTGCACCAAGGTCCTGTGTGCTCATACCACACAGACACTTCAAACACACATGATACACACACCAACCTAAGCAGGTAATTTAGCTATCAGTGTTGTGACAGGCCAGTGTGTGTGTGTGTGTGTGTGTATGTGTGTAATTAAGTGTGTGTGTGGCCCGGGGGAGGTGAAGGTAACAGCAGCAATCAGACCTGCCAGAGGGCGCTCCCTGTGGACAAATCAAACGTGATTGACCTGTTAAACCAGAGTGTGTGTGTGTGTGAGTGAGGCAGGGAGGTGTCAGAAGAGGAGGGGGGTGATGTACGGCGCAATGGTGATTCCCTCTCGACTCCCCCCTGCTCATCACCAATAACTCAGCAAGGGAGACGGGGGAAAGATGGAGGCATGGGGGGGTCTGGTTTATCACGTCGGGGTAACAGGGAGGAGACGGATGAGTTACGGTGTTTGACTCGCTGTTAGTGCGCAGACACAGCTCACTTCTGCACATCCAATCACTCACGCTGTAATCATAAAGACGGAAACATCCGAACGGAGAGCTTTTAGGTGATGTAACTCACAGGAATGTCCTCAAATAAAAGAAGATAAACTAATAGTCCTCAGTCAATCGATTTAGCCCATTTAGTTCCTCCTGTGTGTCTCTGCAGATACACATTGTGCAAGAGACCCTGTAAAAGTCCTATTTAAGGACTAGTTCACTCAATTATCATTTGTATATTAATGACACTCTCCACACGCTAACACAACTGTATAATCCAAGTGGAATGCCAAACACAGGATTTTGTTATTTATTCCTTTTTCTGTTTTTCAGGTATCGTGCTTGCAGACATCATTGAGAAGTACTTTGTGTCACCCACGCTTTTCCGAGTGATCCGGTTGGCTCGTATCGGACGTATTCTGCGGCTCATCCGAGGCGCAAAGGGCATCCGGACGTTATTGTTCGCCCTCATGATGTCCCTCCCTGCGCTCTTCAACATCGGGCTCCTCCTCTTCCTTGTTATGTTCATCTACGCAATTTTTGGCATGGCGAACTTTGCCTACGTGAAGCGCCAGTCAGGCATCGATGACATGTTCAACTTCGAGACATTTGGGAACAGCATGATCTGTCTGTTCCAGATCACCACCTCCGCGGGGTGGGACGCTCTCCTCAGCCCCATCCTCAACAACTCGCCCGAGGAATGCAACGCCAGCATTCCCCACACGGGCACCACAGTAAAGGGAAACTGCGGCAACCCGTCGGTGGGCATCACCTTTTTCGTGACCTACATCATCATCTCCTTCCTCATCGTGGTGAACATGTACATCGCCATCATCCTGGAGAACTTCAGCGTGGCCACAGAGGAGAGCACGGAGCCGCTGAGTGAGGACGACTTTGAGATGTTCTACGAGGTTTGGGAGAAGTTCGATTCCGAGGCCACGCAGTTCATTGAATACGCAAAGTTGTCCGATTTTGCCGACTCGCTGTCAGAGCCTCTGCGCATCAGCAAGCCTAATAAGATCAAACTCATCTCTATGGACCTTCCCATGGTGAGCGGGGATAAGATCCACTGCCTGGACATCCTCTTTGCATTCACAAAGCGCGTCCTGGGCGAATCAGGTGAGATGGACGCCCTAAAGCAGCAGATGGAGGAGAAGTTCATGATGGCAAACCCATCAAAGATCTCCTACGAGCCGATCACAACCACTTTGAGGCGAAAACAGGAAGACGTGTCCGCCGCCGTGATCCAAAGGTGCTATCGGAGGCACCTGGTTCGGCGGCAGCTGAAGGCCGCCTCTTACTTGTACCGCCAGATCACGACACCTCGGCATGTGGGGGAGGAAGGAGAAGAAGGAAGCGAGGGGGTATTTGTGGAGGAAGCGCCTGAGAAAGAAGGGTTGATTGCCGCCATGATGAGGGAAAACTATGGCTCGAGTTTAATAGGAATGGAGCGCTCTGAGACTATTTCCGCAACCTCTTCCCCGCCATCCTACGACAGTGTGACGCGAGCCACATCGGAGATATTTCACCCGCTCGCCGCAAAGACAGATACTACTGCCGTTGACACACAGGGCAGCGAACCGAACGAACAATTACCCTCGTTGGACAGACAGCAGGACGCCGTTCCATAGCGGGAAGCGGAAGCAAAAGCAAAAAAATCCTAGGTTTGGGTTTGTTCCTTTGTTTGAATGTACCATAGCTGAGAAACGCTGAGGAAGACGGCAAAGGGAAGCTATGAGCTAGGAGGAGTTGCTTAAAGGAGCAAACACAGAGGAATATTTACTACCTTTAATGTTATTTCCTGTTCCCTGTGGGGATTCCTGGGCTCACTTTGGGAGTTTCTCAAAGGGAACTGCAAAGACTGAGAGGAAAACCCCATCTGCCTTTGTTGGAGTAAAAGACACAAGATCCCTTCGACCTCTGGGATCATTCAACTGGAGTCGAGGGTTCGGGAAAAAAATGACTGACCTTTGACCTCAGTTACAACTATATCAGATGTATCCATCATTTATTGGCCTTGGGGGGTTTGTGCCTTCCCGCAATTGATCAATATTCTCAGAGTTTGCCTGGCCATAGGAGGGCGGTGTTCCCGGTGGTGTTTCTCGAAACTTTCTGACTGACTGAGACTCGAGAGAGGAGGGAAAGCGATGAATTTTAACAAATGTTTTCGTAGTAAAAAGTATAACTTTGTTGATGTTACCAGTCTTTTAATAGCGGTACGATTATTACTATTTTTTATATTTTTTAGAGTAAGTTGACCATAAAAAGCAGTATCTCTCTTTCGATTTCAGATTGGCACTAGCCTTGAGAGAGTGGTTGAAGTACCACGCTGTAATGGACGAGAGGAGAGGGTGCGGTCAGGATACAAACTAAAAACCTGAAAAGCAACTTCATCTGTTTTTTGCACTTTAAGTTTACATGTGCTGTCACTTTACCACACCTGGGCAAAGACACATTGAAAAAGGGGCCAGGGATGTATTTATTTTTCCTCTGAAACCCTTTGAGATAACACCAAAAGAAAATGAATACAAGTGCACAATGAGATTTTCTACACACTCTTGGACTCTTGCAACATGTGTTTTGCCCTGGTGGTGAACATCTTCTTTTATGTCAGTTTTTTCGCCACTGGGTGATTTGTCCAAAAGTCCTTCTCAAACTTCACGAACAAAGTGGAACCAAAAACTCATATTCCAGCTGCATTAATACATTGCATTAAAAGAAAAGGTTAGTAGGCTTGTAGTGAAAGCTAATCCATGACGTTGGATTTGGCAAGAATAAAAGTGTCTTTAGTAAATACCATTAAACCCTAGTTTATCAATTGAAATGATTCTTATGCTCCTTTATCAAAATACAAATTTGATTAAGCTTTGCTAAAGAAAAATGCTAATTGATTTGTGACAGACGTTCATATCATAAATCCTCAGGTTGATTTCACTTCAAAGTAGGGTAAATAATGTTAAATGTAGTTAAAAGGACCAGACTGTTGGTTTGAGACAAGCTTGGCGAAGATGCAAATAATAAAAATAAGTTTAAGCCTACAACAAACCTTCAGTCTTAGCATTTTACCGACTGAACAAAGAAATATATTCATGCAAGTATATATTACTCAGTACGCGTCAGGCTTTATAATTCCACCAATAAAGTCAAAACGGCTTTTTTGACAAATCACCCACTGTCATTATCTATCCGTCTGGTTTGGATTGGGCTCGGCAAACACAAGATCTTAAACCAAAGTCTGGAGGCTAAATAAGCTTAGGATATTTGAGGTGTCGACTGGCCATGACCGGAGTGTGACAATCAACTCAGCACATCAGCATCAGGATTTGACATGTTTCATTTATGAAAAGCTTGCGCTGATCTTCATAATTTAGCTTTCATTACGTCACCAGTGTCGTGGAAAAAAAGCTGTCTTCAAAACACAAAACTATGCAGCTACTATTTGTATTCAATGTCAGAAACCAATGAGCGTCTGCAGATTGAAATCCAGACATATTATTGTTAAGGAGCAACTTTCCCATTACTTTACAAGCTCAGGCTTGCTTAGACCAAAACATTTTCAGAAAAAATATCTTAAGAATGAACAACAAATGCTCAAGAAAAACAAAGTGCCATAACTATGTTCCAAAGGCCCATTATTCCGAAAGCCCAATTCCTCAAAAAATGCCCTGTTGACAGGATGAGACCCATCTGTCGAGAGCCCAGACTCCCAAAAAATAGAGACACATTTTTTAGAAAATGCATGAAATGTTTAGAGTGAACAGGCTCTCAGAAAACCAAACCTTTTCAGACAATAGGATTTTGTGAATGGTCCATTGGAAGAGCTGGCCATCGGGAAAATACGCAGGTCCTAGTCAAACAGGGTTTGTCTGTGTTAAACCAAAATAGACCCAGGAGTCATTTAAAAATGGCCGCTGCTGAGCAAGTTTTCCAGAACACTGACGTGACGCTTGAAGCTTGAAGCTTTTATTTTTCTGTAAAATTCTACGAAGAGTTTCTTTTCAGATGTGAGGGAAGAAGTGAATACATTCGGATTCCTATTTGGAAGTTTAATTTCTTATTTAAAAAAATGTATGCATGGTTTTACAAATTACTGGGGCAGGTAAACCCAGAGAACAGTTGTCTATACAGTATAAATATTATAGCCTTTTACATGAATACAAATGATCGATATCAAAGTGATATCCCATTTTGAAAAGACACTCTTCTATTCAAATCATCTTGTAATTTATTGATTTATTTATTTAGTTTTTTCTGATTGATTGCTTTATTTCAAAGATAGTCTTTTTTATTATTTTTGCACGCTTTAGCTGCATCCAGAAAGACAGCTCTTTGTCCATTTTGCACAGAGAAACAAAAAACAAAGGGGCGCGTCTAGCAATAATGGTTTGCCGATACACTTCTAAGTGGAAAACATTTGACTTTACTGAAGTTTTCTCACTGTATGAATCTGAGGAGGAATGTTTGCCACAAAAACACGGTGCAGGTGCATACAGTGTCATGAGGCCGATGTGGAGCCGTGTTTGCGCTTGTTTTTATTAAGATGAAGTGTCAAAGTGTGTGTGTACAGTCTGCTTTGATCTCAATATTTCGAACAACCTCTCTCTCTCTGTCTCTGTTGTTGTGGTCACCCGAGGGATCTTTACTAAGCGCTTTACTAGACTTTAGAAAAGTAACAAAAACAAATCAAAAAAAATCCGTTTTACTGGCAGCGCCTGGACTCTATTTCTACTAGATTCTATTGAGAATAGACAACCATATAAACTAGGTAAATACTTAAGACACTGCTGAACTCTGCTGCGAGGCGTATTTCAGGTTGCAGTTGTGCTGAAGGGCTGTTTTCAGTAGCAATAGACCCAGAGTGTGCCTGCTACATAAGAACCCCACACCCCAAGCCATGCGTTCATTGGTTGATTGATAAAGTGCTTGATCGGCAGACTGGTTGAGGCTTTCATTTCTTAACTGAGTGATTATTTGACTGGTCGGTTGGCTGATTTCTGAAATGATTCTTATGCTTTTTAATATTGAACGAGGTTCGTCCCCCTCCATCACCGCTGTGACTCTTCCTCGTAAAGTTGTCGAACAAACAGCACAGAGAGCTGACTGGCTGATTTGGTTCTCTATTTTTTACTTTGAAAAGATCAAAAAGCTTCAGATTCGCTAAAGACTGCAGGGGAAAAAGTGCATTTTTGTGTTTAAACAGGTAACAAGAGACCCCGTTTGGGGGATTTAGGGGAATTTGTCCTGCAGTACTGTGAGGGGCCAATGGTGGAAATTGGCAGCACTATCTTTAAGGAGTACTTTACCAACAAAATGACCATTCATTTACCAGTTACTCACCTAGTTTCATCCTAATTTCTGTGGAATGGAAGTAATGTGGCCAAGTTTAGCAACTTTAAAGTTTCTTAAACACATGCATTTGAACTCAAATCTTACTGTTTCAACTTCTGCATAGACAGTCCAATGCACGGACTTGCAGTGACCTGCACAAGCAGATTATATAAGAAAAGGCCTGTTTTGGGGTAATAGTCAGCAAACAACTGGATAAATGTGCTATGGATTTGGTGTTGTTAAACCTGGATTTTCTCTATTTTCATTCTCCGTTGAGGAATGTGGGAAAAGCAATGTTTTTCAAGAGTGAATCGTAACCCGTTCAGTTGATTAATGTTGTAATTTAAAGGGTAAACTATTTCACCATGTCTCACAATACCACTTCTTAAGCAACAGCAGAGGAACAACAGGCACAACGTTTCCCTCACAGTGTAACTTCAGTGAATCTGGAGCTTTAGACTCTGGTTTGCACTGAGCACAAAAACACAGCCTTTACTGTCAGGGCAGTAAACTGGTCTGAAGCTCAGAGTTGTTCACATGAATTCCAACATCAGCTCTCGGTACATGAACTACACTCCACGACACTACTGGCGGGAAAAACCTTCAAAATAACCCCCAACATGTCTGCGCAGGAAACGAAGATCTGTCACTTTACTTCCTGTTGAGATTTTGAAAAATTAAAGCAAAAAAATCTTATTTTGGAGGAAAACTACCAACTTTGCTCTGAGCTGTGGGTCGGTCCATGTGGTGCTACCAGGGGTTAGGAAGAGTCCAAATTAAGATTAGAGGGGGGGGGGGGGGGGTGTTAAAAACACAAACTGAGAATCTCTGCTCCTTCCTGCCTTCTTTTACCCGTTTCAAAACCAAAAGCTGCTTTGTCACCTTCAAAATAAAACGACAAACATCTGCGGAATCAACACGGAGGAAATGCACAGAAAACAAGTTTCATTGTTCATTATTATTACTATTGTTACTATAAACTGTGTGATAAATGCAATACATCAGTTATGTAAACAGGCAGTGAGTGATGCTGTATCTAATTTACAGTACGAGGATAATAACGATGATGTTTTTACTGTTTTCCTCGTCATTAATTTGCTTTTTTCCAAGCATTCTCTCACTGCTTATTAACCACGTCGCCCCGTTTACACTGAGCTGGTTTCACAACGGTTGTTAAAATCTCTCCGGCTTCATATCAGTTCCTCAGAAACCCCATATCTCAAGAAAGTTGCCTTTTTCCAAAAAGGGAGGGGAGATTATGTCAAATTGTACACCTCCTGAATTGTCCTTTATTCCAGCAAAAAAATTGGGGAAATTCCTCAGAGATTTCCACAAAAAGCACGTTGAAAAAGGTTGGAGATAAGACGTTTCTAGATACAAACGGTTATTGTGGTTTTTGCTGAAAAAGCAGGTGTGCATTATATTTGCTGGATGAAAACCTTGTAAATCAAGATGTTGAACTTAAGGATAAAAAGGAAGCATTAGAGTGTTTTCACTCCATCACTGAGCACTGAGTACTTTAAAAAATACAATTTTAAAGTCTATTTCCAAAACAAGTTACTAGGTTTTCCTCCGACCTCTCGCTCTGCAACCGTTGTTAACATCATGTGAAACCTCAGTGTAAAGAGGGCGAAAGCCGTGCCTCA